>NW_027175363.1:629200-943801 GCF_028021215.1 Eschrichtius robustus
TCATGACCACTGTCATCACAATGCTCGATGACACTTGTTATCACAATGCTCCATGCCGTTGTCATCAGAATGCTCCTTGGCCCCTCTAATCACAATGGTCCATGCCCTTTTTATCACAATGCTCCAGAAGTCTTGTCATCATAATGTTCCATTGCCGTATCATCACAATGCCCCATGACCCCTGTCATCACAATGTTCCATGGCTCCTGTCATCCCTTTGCTCCATGATATCTTTCTTCACAATTCTAGATGACCACTGTCATCACAATGCCCCATGACACCTGTCTTCACATTTCGCCATGGCACTTGTCTTCGCAATGCTCCATGAACCGTGTCATCACAATATTCCAGGACACTTTTCATCACAATGATCCTTGACCACATTCATCTGAATACTCCATGGCATATGTATTCGCAATTTTTTATGGCCCCTGAAATCAAATTGTTCCATGTTCCCTTTCTAACAATGCTCCATGACCACTGTCAGCACAATGTCCCATGAAGCCTGTCAACACAATGCTCCACTGCCCCTTTCATCACTATGCTCCATGATCCCTGTCATCACAATGTTCTAGAACAATTGTCATCACAATGCTCCATGGCCCCTTTCATCACTATGCTCCATGATCCCTGTCTTCACAATGATCTAAACAATTGTCAACACAATGCTCCATGACCCCTGTAATCACAGAGCTCCATTCCCTTTTCATCAGAGTGCTACAGAATTCTGGTCATCACAATATTCCATAACCGTGTCATCACAATGCTCTATGTCCCCTGTCATCACAATGCTCCACGACACTTGTCATCACAATGCTCGATGACCCTTGTCCTCACAATGCTCCATGCCGTTGTCATCAGAATGCTCCTTGGCCCCTCTAATCACAATGGTCCATGCCCTTTTTATCACAATGCTCCAGAATTCTTGTCATCATAATGTTCCATGGCCGTGTCATCACAATGCCCCATGACCCCTGTCATCACAATGCTCCATGGCCCCTGTCATCCCAGTGCTCCATGATATCTTTCTTCACAATTCTAGATGACCACTGTCTTCACAATGCCCCATGACACCTGTCTTCACATTTCGCCATGGCCCTTGTCATCGCAATGCTCCATGAACCGTGTCATCACAATATTCCAGGACACTTGTCGTCACAATGATCCTTGACCACATTCATGTGAATACTCCATGGCCTATGTATTCACAATTTTTCATGGCCCCTGAAATCAAATTGCTCCATGTTCCCTTTCTAACAATGCTCCATGACCACTGTCAACACAATCCCCCATGACGCCTGTCATCACAATGCTCCATGGCCCCTTTCTTCACTATGCTCCATGATCCCTGTCTTCACAATGTTCTAGAACAATTGTCATCACAATGCTCCATGACCCCTGTAATCACAATGCTCCATTCCCTTTTCATCACAGTGCTACATAATTCTGGTCATCACAATATTCCATAACCGTGTCATCACAATGCTCTAGGACCCCTGTCATCACAATGCTCCACGACACTTGTCATCACAATGATCCATGACCACATTCATCACAATGCTTCATGACCACTGTCATTACAATGCTCGATGACCCTTGTCATCACAATGCTCCATGCCGTTGTCATCAGAATGCTCCTTGGCCCCTCTAATCATAATGGTACATGCCCTTTTTATCACAATGCTCCAGAATTCTTGTCATCATAATGTTCCATGGCCGTGTCATCACAATGCCCCATGACCCCTGTCATCACAATGCTCCATTGCCCCTGTCATCCCACTGCTCCATGATATCTTTCTTTACAATTCTAGATGACCACTGTCATCACAAAGCCCCATGAAACCTGTCTTCACATTTCTCCATGGCCCTTGTCATCGCAATGCTCCATGAACCGTGTCTTCACAATATTCCAGTACACTTGTCGTCACAATGATCCTTGACCACATTCATCTGAATAATACATGGCCTATGTATTCACAATTTTTCATGGCCCCTGAAATCAAATTGCTCCAAGTTCCCTTTCTAACAATGCCCCATGACCACTGTCAACGCATTGTCCCATGACGCCTGTCATCACAATGCTCCATGGCCCCTTTCATCACTATGCTCCATGATCCCTGTCTTCACAATGTTCTAGAACAATTGTCATCACAATGCTCCATGACCCCTGTAATCACAATGCTCCATTCCCTTTTCATCACAGTGCTACAGAATACTGGTCATCACAATATTCAATAACCGTGCCATCACAGTGCTCCATGACGCCTGTAAACACAATGCTCCACTGCCCCTTTCATCACTATGCTCCATGATCCCTCTCATCACAATGCTCTAGAACAATTTTCATCACAATGCTCTAAGGCCCCTTTCATCACTATGCTCCATGATCCCTGTCTTCACAATGTTCTAAACAATTTTCATCACAATGCTCCATGACCCCTGTACTCACAATGCTCCATTCCCTTTTCATCACAGTGCTACAGAATTGTGGTCATCACAATATTCCATAACCGTGTCATCACAATGCTCTATGACCCCTGTCATAACAATGCTCCACGACACTTGTCATCACAATGATCCATGACCACATTCATCAGAATGCTTCATGACCACTGTCATCACAATGCTCGATGACCCTTGTCATCACAATGCTCCATGCCGTTGTCATCAGAATGCTCCTTGGCCCCTCTAATCACAATGGTCCATGCCCTTTTTATCACAATGCTCCAGAATTCTTGTCATCATAATGTTCCATGGCCGTGTCATCACAATGCCCCATGACCCCTGTCATCACAATGCTCCATGGCCCCTGTCATCCCAGTGCTCCATGATATCTTTCTTCACAATTCTAGATTACCACTGTCATCACAATGCCCCATGACACCTGTCTTCACATTTCGCCATGGCCCTTGTCATTGCAATGCTCCATGAACCGTGACATCACAATATTCCAGGACACTTTTCATCACAATGATGCTTGACCACATTCATCTGAATACTCCATAGCCTATGTATTCACAATTTTTCATGGCCCCTGAAATCAAATTGCTCCATGTTCCCTTTCTAACAATGCTCCATGACCACTGTCAACACATTGTCCCATGACGCCTGTCATCACAACGCTCCATGGCCCCTTTCATCACTATGCTCCATGATCCCTGTCTTCACAATGTTCTAAACTATTGTCATCAAAATGCTCCATGAACCCTGTAATCACAATGCTCCATTCCCTTTTCCACACAGTGCTACAGAATTCTGGTCATCACAATATTCCATAACCGTGTCAGCACAATGCTCTATGACCCCTGTCATCACAAAGCTCCACGACACTTGTCATCACAATGATCCATAACCACATTCATCACAATGCTTCATGACCACTGTCATCACAATGCTCGATGACCCTTGTCATCACAATGTTCCATGGCCCCTGTCATCCCAGTGCTCCATGATATCTTTCTTCACAATTCTAGATGACCACTGTCATCACAATGCCCCATGACACCTGTCTTTACATTTCGCCATGGCCCTTGTCATCGCAATACTCCATAATCCGTGTCATCACAATATTCCAGGACACTTTTCATCACAATGATCCTTGACCACATTCATCTGAATACTCCATGGCCTATGTATTCACAATTTTTCATGTCCCCTGAAATCAAATTGCTCCATTTTCCCTTTCAAACAATGCTCCATGACCACTGTCAACACAATGTCCCATGAGGCCTGTCATCACAATGCTCCATGGCCCCTTTCATCACTATGCTCCATGATCCCTGTCATCACAATGTTCTAGAACAATTGTCATCACAATGCTCCATGACCCTTGTAATCACAATGCTCCATTCCCTTTTCATCACAGTGCTACATAATTCTGGTCATCACAGTATTCCATAACCGTGTCATCACAATGCTCTATGACCCCTGTCATCACAATGCTCCACGACACTTGTCATCACAATGATCCATGACCACATTCATCACAATGCTTCATGACCACTGTCATCACAATGCTCGATGACACTTGTCATCACAATGCTCCATGCCGTTGTCATCAGAATGCTCCTTGGCCCCTCTAATCACAATGGTCCATGCCCTTTTTATCACAATGCTCCAGAATTCTTGTCATCATAATGTTCCATGGCCGTGTCATCACAATGCCCCATGACCCCTGTCATCACAATGCTCCATGGCCCCTGTCATCCCAGTGCTCCATGATATCTTTCTTCACAATTCTAGAGGACCACTGTCATTACAATGCCCCATGACACCTGTCTTTACATTTCGCCATGGCCCTTGTCATCGCAATACTCCATAATCCGTGTCATCACAATATTCCAGGACACTTTTCATCACAATGATCCTTGACCACATTCATCTGAATATTCCATGGCCTATGTATTCACATTTTTTCATGTCCCCTGAAATCAAATTGCTCCATGTTCCCTTTCTAACAGTGCTCCATGACCACTGTCAACACAATGTCCCATGAGGCCTGTCATCACAATGCTCCATGGCCCCTTTCATCACTATGCTCCATGATCCCTGTCATCACAATGTTCTAGAACAATTGTCATCAAAATGCTCCATGACCCCTGTAATCACAATTCTCCATTCCCTTTTCATCACAGTGCTACAGAATTCTGGTCATCACAGTATTCCATAACCGTGTCATCACAATGCTCTATGACCCCTGTCATCACAATGCTCCACGACACTTGTCATCACAATGATCCATGACCACATTCATCACAATGCTTCATGAACACTGTCATCACAATGCTCGATGACACTTGTCATCACAATGCTCCATGCCGTTGTCATCAGAATGCTCCTTGGCCCCACTAATCACAATGGTCCATGCCCTTTTTATCACAATGCTCCAGAATTCTTGTCATCATAATGTTCCATGGCCGTGTCATCACAATGACCCATGACCCCTGTCATCACAATGCTCCATGGCCCCTGTCATCCCAGTGCTCCATGATATCTTTCTTCACAATTCTAGAGGACCACTGTCATCACAATGCCCCATGACACCTGTCTTCACATTTCGCCATGGCCCTTGTCATCGCAATGCTCCATGAACCGTGTCATCACAATATTCCAGGACACTTGTCGTCACAATGATCCTTGACCACATTCATCTGAATACTCCATGGCCTATGTATTCACAATTTTTCATGGCCCCTGAAATCAAATTGCTCCATGTTCCCTTTCTAACAATGCCCCATGACGACTGTCAACACATTGTCCAATGACACCTGTCATCACAATGCTCCATGGCCCCTTTCATCACTATGCTCCAATATCCCTCTCTTCACAATGTTCTAAACAATTGTCATCACAATGCTCCATTACCCCTGTAATCACAATGCTCCATTCCCTTTTCATCACAGTGCTACAGAATACTGGTCATCACAATATTCAATAACCGTGCCATCACAATGCTCTATGACCCCTGTCATCACAGTGATCCATAACCAAATTCATCACAATGCTTCATGACCACTGTCATCACAATGCTCGATGACCCTTGTCATCACAATGCTCCATGCCGTTGTCATCAGAATACTCCTTGGCCCCTCTAATCACAATGGTCCATGCCCTTTTTATTACAATGCTCCAGAATTCTTGTCATCATAATGTTCCATGGCCGTGTCATCACAATGCCCCATGACCCATTTCCTCACAATGCTCCATGGCCCCTGTCATCCCAGTGCTCCATGATATCTTTCTTCACAATTGTAGATGACCACTGTCATCACAATGCCCCATGACACCTGTCTTCACATTTCGCCATGGCCCTTGTCATCGCAATGCTCCATGAACCGTGTCATCACAATATTCCAGGACAATTGTCGTCACAATGATCCTTGACCATATTCATCTGAATACTCCATGGCCTATGTATTCACAATTTTCATGGCCCCTGAAATCAAATTGCTCCATGTTCCCTTTCTAACAATGCTCCATGACCACTGTCGACACAATGTCCCATGATGCCTATCATCACAATGCTCCATGGCCCCTTTCATCACTATGCTCCATGATCCTTGTTTTCACAATGTTCTAGAACAATTGTCATCACAATGCTCCATGACCCCTGTAAACACAATGCTCCATTCCCTTTCATCACAGTGCTAAAGAATTCTGGTTATCACAATATTCCATAACCGTGTCATCACAATGCTCTATGAGCCCTGTCATCACAATGCTCCACGACAATTGTCATCACAATGATCCATGACCACATTCATCACAATGCTTCATGACCACTGTCATCACAATGCTCGATGACCCTGGTCATCACAATGCTCCATGCCGTTGTCATCAGAATGCTCCTTGGCCCCTCTAATCACAATGGTCTATGCCCTTTTTATCACAATGCTCCAGAATTCTTGTCATCATATTGTTCCATGGCCGTGTCATCACAATGCCCCATGACCACTGTCATCACAATGCTCCATGGCCCCTGTCATCCCAGTGCTCCATGATATCTTTCTTCACAATTCTAGATGACCACTGTCATCACAATGCCCCATGACACCTGTCTTCACATTTCGCCATGGCCCTTGTCATCGCAATGCTCCATGAACCGTGTCATCACAATATTCCAGGACAATTTTCGTCCCAATGATCCTTGACCACATTCATCTGAATACTCCATAGCCTATGTATTCACAATTTTTCATGGCCCCTGAAATCAAATTGCTCCATGTTCCCTTTCTAACAATGCTCCATGACCACTGTCAACATATTGTCCCATGATGCCTGTCATCACAATGCTCCATGGCCCCTTTCATCACTATGCTCCATGATCCCTGTCTTCACAATGTTCTAGAACAATTGTCATCACAATGCTCCATGACCTCTGTAATCACAATGCTCCATTCGCTTTCATCACAGTTCTACAGAATTCTTGTCATCACAATATTCCATAACCGTGTCATCACAATGCTCTATGAGCCCTGTAATCACAGTGCTCCACGACAATTGTCATCACAATGATCCATGACCACATTCATCAAAATGCTTCATGACCACTGTCATCACAATGCTCGATGACCTTTGTCATCACAATGCTCCATGCCGTTGTCATCAGAATGCTCCTTGGCCCCTCTAATCACAATGGTCTATGCCCTTTTTATCACAATGCTCCAGAATTCTTGTCATCATATTGTTCCATGGCCGTGTCATCACAATGCCCCATGACCCCTGTCATCACAATGCTCCATGGCCCCTGTCATCCCAGTGCTCCATGATATCTTTCTTCACAATTCTAGATGACCACTGTCATTACAATGCCCCATGACACCTCTCTTCACATTTCGCCATGGCCCTTGTCATCGCAATGCTCCATGAACCGTGTCATCACAATATTCCAGGACACTTGTCGTCACAATGATCCTTGAACACATTCATCTGAATACTCCATGGCCTATGTATTCACAATTTTTCATGGCCCCTGAAATCAAATTGCTCCATGTTCCCTTTCTAACAATGCCCCATGACCACTGTCAACACATTGTCCAATGACACCTGTCATCACAATGCTCCATGGCCCCTTTCATCACTATGCTCCAATATCCCTGTCTTCACAATGTTCTAAACAATTGTCATCACAATGCTCCATGACCCCTGTAATCACAATGCTCCATTCCCTTTTCATCACAGTGCTACAGAATTCTGGTCATCACAATATTCCATAACCGTGTCATCACAATGCTCTATGACCCCTGTCATCACAGTGCTCCATGACGCCTGTAAACACAATGCTCCACTGCCCCTTTCATCACTATGCTCCATGATCCCTGTCATCACAATGCTCTAGAACAATTTTCATCACAATGCTCTAAGGCCCCTTTCATCACTATGCTCCATGATCCCTGTCTTCACAATGTTGTAAACAATTTTCATCACAATGCTCCATGACCCCTGTACTCACAATGCTCCATTCCCTTTTCATCACAGTGCTACAGAATTCTGGTCATCACAATATTCCATAACCGTGTCATCACAATGCTCTATGACCCCTGTCATAACAATGCTCCACTACACTTGTCATCGCAATGCTCCATGAACCGTGTCATCACAATATTCCAGGACACTTTTCATCACAATGATGCTTGACCACATTCATCTGAATACTCCATAGCCTATGTATTCACAATTTTTCATGGCCCCTGAAATCAAATTGCTCCATGTTCCCTTTCTAACAATGCTCCATGACCACTGTCAACACATTGTCCCATGACGCCTGTCATCACAACGCTCCATGGCCCCTTTCATCACTATGCTCCATGATCCCTGTCTTCACAATGTTCTAAACTATTGTCATCAAAATGCTCCATGAACCCTGTAATCACAATGCTCCATTCCCTTTTCAACACAGTGCTACAGAATTCTGGTCATCACAATATTCCATAACCGTGTCAGCACAATGCTCTATGACCCCTGTCATCACAAAGCTCCACGACACTTGTCATCACAATGATCCATAACCACATTCATCACAATGCTTCATGACCACTGTCATCACAATGCTCGATGACCCTTGTCATCACAATGCTCCATGCCGTTGTCATCAGAATGCTCCTTGGCCCCTCTAATCACAATGGTCCATGCCCTTTTTATCACAATGCTCCAGAATTCTTGTCATCATAATGTTCCATGGCCGTGTCATCACAATGCCCCATGAACCTTGTCATCACAATGCTCCATGGCCCCTATAATCCCGGTGCTCCATGATATCTTTCTTCACAATTCTAGATGACCACTGTCATCACAATGCCCCATGACACCTCTCTTTACATTTCGCCATGGCCCTTGTCATCACAATACTCCATAATCCGTGTCATCACAATATTCCAGGACACTTTTCATCACAATGATCCTTGACCACATTCATCTGAATACTCCATGGCCTATGTATTCACAATTTTTCATGTCCCCTGAAATCAAATTGCTCCATGTTCCCTTTCTAACAATGCTCCATGACCACTGTCAACACAATGTCCCATGAGGCCTGTCATCACAATGCTCCATGGCCCCTTTCATCTCTATGCTCCATGATCCCTGTCATCACAATGTTCTAGAACAATTGTCATCACAATGCTCCATGACCCTTGTAATCACAATGCTCCATTCCCTTTTCATCACAGTGCTACAGAATTCTGGTCATCACAATATTCCATAACCGTGTCATCACAATGCTCTTTGAGCCCTGTCATCACAATGCTCCACGACACTTGTCATCACAATGATCCATGACCACATTCATCACAATGCTTCATGACCACTGTCATCACAATGCTCGATGACCCTTGTCATCACAATGCTCCATGCCGTTGTCATCAGAATGCTCCTTGGCCCCTCTAATCACAATGGTCTATGCCCTTTTTATCACAATGCTCCAGAATTCTTGTCATCATATTGTTCCATGGCCGTGTCATCACAATGCCCCATGACCCCTGTCATCACAATGCTCCATGGCCCCTGTCAGCCCAGTGCTCCATGATATCTTTCTTCACAATTCTAGATGACCACTGTCATTACAATGCCCCATGACACCTGTCTTTACATTTCGCCATGGCCCTTGTCATCGCAATACTCCATAATGCGTGTCATCACAATATTCCAGGACACTTTTCATCACAATGATCCTTGACCACATTCATCTGAATATTCCATGGCCTATGTATTCACATTTTTTCATGTCCCCTGAAATCAAATTGCTCCATGTTCCCTTTCTAACAATGCTCCATGACCACTGTCAACACAATGTCCCATGAGGCCTGTCTTCACAATGCTCCATGGCCCCTTTCATCACTATGCTCCATGATCCCTGTCATCACAATGTTCTAGAACAATTGTCATCACAATGCTCCATGACCCCTGTAATCACAAGGCTCCATTCCCTTTTCATCACAGTGCTACAGAATTCTGGTCATCACAATATTCCATAACCGTGTCATCACAATGCTCTATGACCCCTGTCATCACAATGCTCCACGACACTTGTCATCACAGTGATACATAACCACATTCATCACAATGCTTCATGACCACTGTCATCACAATGCTCGATGACACTTGTTATCACAATGCTCCATGCCGTTGTCATCAGAATGCTCCTTGGCCCCTCTAATCACAATGGTCCATGCCCTTTTTATCACAATGCTCCAGAAGTCTTGTCATCATAATGTTCCATTGCCGTATCATCACAATGCTCCATGACCCCTGTCATCACAATGTTCCATGGCTCCTGTCATCCCTCTGCTCCATGATATCTTTCTTCACAATTCTAGATGACCACTGTCATCACAATGCCCCATGACACCTGTCTTCACATTTCGCCATGGCACTTGTCTTCGCAATGCTCCATGAACCGTGTCATCACAATATTCCAGGACACTTTTCATCACAATGATCCTTGACCACATTCATCTGAATACTCCATGGCATATGTATTCGCAATTTTTTATGGCCCCTGAAATCAAATTGTTCCATGTTCCCTTTCTAACAATGCTCCATGACCACTGTCAACACAATGTCCCATGAAGCCTGTCAACACAATGCTCCACTGCCCCTTTCATCACTATGCTCCATGATCCCTGTCATCACCATGTTCTAGAACAATTGTCATCACAATGCTCCATGGCCCATTTCATCACTATGCTCCATGATCCCTGTCTTCACAATGATCTAAACAATTGTCAACACAATGCTCCATGACCCCTGTAATCACAGAGCTCCATTCCCTTTTCATCACAGTGCTACAGAATTCTGGTCATCACAATATTCCATAACCGTGTCATCACAATGCTCTATGTCCCCTGTCATCACAATGCTCCACGACACTTGTCATCACAATGCTCGATGACCCTTGTCCTCACAATGCTCCATGCCGTTGTCATCAGAATGCTCCTTGGCCCCTCTAATCACAATGGTCCATGCCCTTTTTATCACAATGCTCCAGAATTCTTGTCATCATAATGTTCCATGGCCGTGTCATCACAATGCCCCATGACCCCTGTCATCACAATGCTCCATGGCCCCTGTCATCCCAGTGCTCCATGATATCTTTCTTCACAATTCTAGATGACCACTGTCTTCACAATGCCCCATGAAACCTGTCTTCACATTTCGCCATGGCCCTTGTCATCGCAATGCTCCATGAACCGTGTCATCACAATATTCCAGAACACTTTTCGTCACAATGATCCTTGACCACATTCATCTGAATACTCCATGGCCTATGTATTCACAATTTTTCATGGCCCCTGAAATCAAATTGCTCCATGTTCCCTTTCTAACAATGCTCCATGACCACTGTCAACACAATCCCCCATGACGCCTGTCATCACAATGCTCCATGGCCCCTTTCTTCACTATGCTCCATGATCCCTGTCTTCACAATGTTCTAGAACAATTGTCATCACAATGCTCCATGACCCCTGTAATCACAATGCTCCATTCCCTTTTCATCACAGTGCTACATAATTCTGGTCATCACAATATTCCATAACCGTGTCATCACAATGCTCTAGGACCCCTGTCATCACAATGCTCCACGACACTTGTCATCACAATGATCCATGACCACATTCATCACAATGCTTCATGAACACTGTCATTACAATGCTCGATGACCCTTGTCATCACAATGCTCCATGCCGTTGTCATCAGAATGCTCCTTGGCCCCTCTAATCATAATGGTCCATGCCCTTTTTATCACAATGCTCCAGAATTCTTGTCATCATAATGTTCCATGGCCGTGTCATCACAATGCCCCATGACCCCTGTCATCACAATGCTCCATTGCCCCTGTCATCCCACTGCTCCATGATATCTTTCTTTACAATTCTAGATGACCACTGTCATCACAAAGCCCCATGAAACCTGTCTTCACATTTCTCCATGGCCCTTGTCATCGCAATGCTCCATGAACCGTGTCTTCACAATATTCCAGTACACTTGTGGTCACAATGATCCTTGACCACATTCATCTGAATACTCCATGGCCTATGTATTCACAATTTTTCATGGCCCCTGAAATCAAATTGCTCCAAGTTCCCTTTCTAACAATGCCCCATGACCACTGTCAACGCATTGTCCCATGACGCCTGTCATCACAATGCTCCATGGCCCCTTTCATCACTATGCTCCATGATCCCTGTCTTCACAATGTTCTAGAACAATTGTCATCACAATGCTCCATGACCCCTGTAATCACAATGCTCCATTCCCTTTTCATCACAGTGCTACAGAATACTGGTCATCACAATATTCAATAACCGTGCCATCACAATGCTCTATGACCCCTGTCATCACAATGCTCCACGACAATTGTCATCACAGTGATCCATAACCAAATTCATCACAATGCTTCATGACCACTATCATCACAATGCTCGATGAACCTTGTCATCACAATGCTCCATGCCGTTGTCATCAGAATGCGCCTTGGCCCCTCTAATCACAATGGTCCATGCCCTTTTTATCACAATGCTCCAGAATTCTTGTCATCATAATGTTCCATGGCCGTGTCATCACAATGCCCCATGACCCATTTCCTCACAATGCTCCATGGCCCCTGTCATCCCAGTGCTCCATGATATCTATCTTCACAATTGTAGATGACCACTGTAATCACAATGCCCCATGACACCTGTCTTCACATTTCGCCATGGCCCTTGTCATCGCAATGCTCCATGAACCGTGTCATCACAATAGTCCAGGACACTTGTCGTCACAAGGATCCTTGACCACATTCATCTGAATACTCCATGGCCTATGTATTCACAATTTTTCATGGCCCCTGAAATCAAATTGCTCCATGTTCCCTTTCTAACAATGCTCCATGACCACTGTCAACACAATGTCCCATGACGCCTATCATCACAATGCTCCATGGCCCCTTTCATCACTATGCTCCATGATCCCTGTCTTCACAATGTTCTAAATTATTGTCATCACAATGCTCCATGACCCCTGTAATCACAATGCTCCATTCCCTTTTCATCACAGTGCTACAGAATTCTGGTCATCACAATATTCCATAACCGTGTCATCACAGTGCTCCATGACACCTGTAAACACAATGCTCCACTGCCCCTTTCATCACTATGCTCCATGATCCCTCTCATCACAATGCTCTAGAACAATTTTCATCACAATGCTCTAAGGCCCCTTTCATCACTATGCTCCATGATCCCTGTCTTCACAATGTTCTAAACAATTTTCATCACAATGCTCCATGACCCCTGTACTCACAATGCTCCATTCCCTTTTCATCACAGTGCTACAGAATTCTGGTCATCACAATATTCCATAACCGTGTCATCACAATGCTCTATGACCCCTGTCATAACAATGCTCCACGACACTTGTCATCACAATGATCCATGACCACATTCATCAGAATGCTTCATGACCACTGTCATCACAATGCTCGATGACCCTTGTCATCACAATGCTCCATGCCGTTGTCATCAGAATGCTCCTTGGCCCCTCTAATCACAATGGTCCATGCCCTTTTTATCACAATGCTCCAGAATTCTTGTCATCATAATGTTCCATGGCCGTGTCATCACAATGCCCCATGACCCCTGTCATCACAATGCTCCATGGCCCCTGTCATCCCAGTGCTCCATGATATCTTTCTTCACAATTCTAGATGACCACTGTCATCACAATGCCCCATGACACCTGTCTTCACATTTCGCCATGGCCCTTGTCATTGCAATGCTCCATGAACCGTGTCATCACAATATTCCAGGACACTTTTCATCACAATGATGCTTGACCACATTCATCTGAATACTCCATAGCCTATGTATTCACAATTTTTCATGGCCCCTGAAATCAAATTGCTCCATGTTCCCTTTCTAACAATGCTCCATGACCACTGTCAACACATTGTCCCATGACGCCTGTCATCACAACGCTCCATGGCCCCTTTCATCACTATGCTCCATGATCCCTGTCTTCACAATGTTCTAAACTATTGTCATCAAAATGCTCCATGAACCCTGTAATCACAATGCTCCATTCCCTTTTCCACACAGTGCTACAGAATTCTGGTCATCACAATATTCCATAACCGTGTCAGCACAATGCTCTATGACCCCTGTCATCACAAAGCTCCACGACACTTGTCATCACAATGATCCATAACCACATTCATCACAATGCTTCATGACCACTGTCATCACAATGCTCGATGACCCTTGTCATCACAATGCTCCATGGCCCCTGTCATCCCAGTGCTCCATGATATCTTTCTTCACAATTCTAGATGACCACTGTCATCACAATGCCCCATGACACCTGTCTTTACATTTCGCCATGGCCCTTGTCATCGCAATACTCCATAATCCGTGTCATCACAATATTCCAGGACACTTTTCATCACAATGATCCTTGACCACATTCATCTGAATACTCCATGGCCTATGTATTCACAATTTTTCATGTCCCCTGAAATCAAATTGCTCCATGTTCCCTTTCTAACAATGCTCCATGACCACTGTCAACACAATGTCCCATGAGGCCTGTCATCACAATGCTCCATGGCCCCTTTCATCACTATGCTCCATGATCCCTGTCATCACAATGTTCTAGAACAATTGTCATCACAATGCTCCATGACCCTTGTAATCACAATGCTCCATTCCCTTTTCATCACAGTGCTACATAATTCTGGTCATCACAGTATTCCATAACCGTGTCATCACAATGCTCTATGACCCCTGTCATCACAATGCTCCACGACACTTGTCATCACAATGATCCATGACCACATTCATCACAATGCTTCATGACCACTGTCATCACAATGCTCGATGACACTTGTCATCACAATGCTCGATGACCCTTGTCCTCACAATGCTCCATGCCGTTGTCATCAGAATGCTCCTTGGCCCCTCTAATCACAATGGTCCATGCCCTTTTTATCACAATGCTCCAGAATTCTTGTCATCATAATGTTCCATGGCCGTGTCATCACAATGCCCCATGACCCCTGTCATCACAATGCTCCATGGCCCCTGTCATCCCAGTGCTCCATGATATCTTTCTTCACAATTCTAGATGACCACTGTCTTCACAATGCCCCATGAAACCTGTCTTCACATTTCGCCATGGCCCTTGTCATCGCAATGCTCCATGAACCGTGTCATCACAATATTCCAGAACACTTTTCGTCACAATGATCCTTGACCACATTCATCTGAATACTCCATGGCCTATGTATTCACAATTTTTCATGGCCCCTGAAATCAAATTGCTCCATGTTCCCTTTCTAACAATGCTCCATGACCACTGTCAACACAATCCCCCATGACGCCTGTCATCACAATGCTCCATGGCCCCTTTCTTCACTATGCTCCATGATCCCTGTCTTCACAATGTTCTAGAACAATTGTCATCACAATGCTCCATGACCCCTGTAATCACAATGCTCCATTCCCTTTTCATCACAGTGCTACATAATTCTGGTCATCACAATATTCCATAACCGTGTCATCACAATGCTCTAGGACCCCTGTCATCACAATGCTCCACGACACTTGTCATCACAATGATCCATGACCACATTCATCACAATGCTTCATGAACACTGTCATTACAATGCTCGATGACCCTTGTCATCACAATGCTCCATGCCGTTGTCATCAGAATGCTCCTTGGCCCCTCTAATCATAATGGTCCATGCCCTTTTTATCACAATGCTCCAGAATTCTTGTCATCATAATGTTCCATGGCCGTGTCATCACAATGCCCCATGACCCCTGTCATCACAATGCTCCATTGCCCCTGTCATCCCACTGCTCCATGATATCTTTCTTTACAATTCTAGATGACCACTGTCATCACAAAGCCCCATGAAACCTGTCTTCACATTTCTCCATGGCCCTTGTCATCGCAATGCTCCATGAACCGTGTCTTCACAATATTCCAGTACACTTGTGGTCACAATGATCCTTGACCACATTCATCTGAATACTCCATGGCCTATGTATTCACAATTTTTCATGGCCCCTGAAATCAAATTGCTCCAAGTTCCCTTTCTAACAATGCCCCATGACCACTGTCAACGCATTGTCCCATGACGCCTGTCATCACAATGCTCCATGGCCCCTTTCATCACTATGCTCCATGATCCCTGTCTTCACAATGTTCTAGAACAATTGTCATCACAATGCTCCATGACCCCTGTAATCACAATGCTCCATTCCCTTTTCATCACAGTGCTACAGAATACTGGTCATCACAATATTCAATAACCGTGCCATCACAATGCTCTATGACCCCTGTCATCACAATGCTCCACGACAATTGTCATCACAGTGATCCATAACCAAATTCATCACAATGCTTCATGACCACTATCATCACAATGCTCGATGAACCTTGTCATCACAATGCTCCATGCCGTTGTCATCAGAATGCGCCTTGGCCCCTCTAATCACAATGGTCCATGCCCTTTTTATCACAATGCTCCAGAATTCTTGTCATCATAATGTTCCATGGCCGTGTCATCACAATGCCCCATGACCCATTTCCTCACAATGCTCCATGGCCCCTGTCATCCCAGTGCTCCATGATATCTATCTTCACAATTGTAGATGACCACTGTAATCACAATGCCCCATGACACCTGTCTTCACATTTCGCCATGGCCCTTGTCATCGCAATGCTCCATGAACCGTGTCATCACAATAGTCCAGGACACTTGTCGTCACAAGGATCCTTGACCACATTCATCTGAATACTCCATGGCCTATGTATTCACAATTTTTCATGGCCCCTGAAATCAAATTGCTCCATGTTCCCTTTCTAACAATGCTCCATGACCACTGTCAACACAATGTCCCATGACGCCTATCATCACAATGCTCCATGGCCCCTTTCATCACTATGCTCCATGATCCCTGTCTTCACAATGTTCTAAATTATTGTCATCACAATGCTCCATGACCCCTGTAATCACAATGCTCCATTCCCTTTTCATCACAGTGCTACAGAATTCTGGTCATCACAATATTCCATAACCGTGTCATCACAGTGCTCCATGACACCTGTAAACACAATGCTCCACTGCCCCTTTCATCACTATGCTCCATGATCCCTCTCATCACAATGCTCTAGAACAATTTTCATCACAATGCTCTAAGGCCCCTTTCATCACTATGCTCCATGATCCCTGTCTTCACAATGTTCTAAACAATTTTCATCACAATGCTCCATGACCCCTGTACTCACAATGCTCCATTCCCTTTTCATCACAGTGCTACAGAATTCTGGTCATCACAATATTCCATAACCGTGTCATCACAATGCTCTATGACCCCTGTCATAACAATGCTCCACGACACTTGTCATCACAATGATCCATGACCACATTCATCAGAATGCTTCATGACCACTGTCATCACAATGCTCGATGACCCTTGTCATCACAATGCTCCATGCCGTTGTCATCAGAATGCTCCTTGGCCCCTCTAATCACAATGGTCCATGCCCTTTTTATCACAATGCTCCAGAATTCTTGTCATCATAATGTTCCATGGCCGTGTCATCACAATGCCCCATGACCCCTGTCATCACAATGCTCCATGGCCCCTGTCATCCCAGTGCTCCATGATATCTTTCTTCACAATTCTAGATGACCACTGTCATCACAATGCCCCATGACACCTGTCTTCACATTTCGCCATGGCCCTTGTCATTGCAATGCTCCATGAACCGTGTCATCACAATATTCCAGGACACTTTTCATCACAATGATGCTTGACCACATTCATCTGAATACTCCATAGCCTATGTATTCACAATTTTTCATGGCCCCTGAAATCAAATTGCTCCATGTTCCCTTTCTAACAATGCTCCATGACCACTGTCAACACATTGTCCCATGACGCCTGTCATCACAACGCTCCATGGCCCCTTTCATCACTATGCTCCATGATCCCTGTCTTCACAATGTTCTAAACTATTGTCATCAAAATGCTCCATGAACCCTGTAATCACAATGCTCCATTCCCTTTTCCACACAGTGCTACAGAATTCTGGTCATCACAATATTCCATAACCGTGTCAGCACAATGCTCTATGACCCCTGTCATCACAAAGCTCCACGACACTTGTCATCACAATGATCCATAACCACATTCATCACAATGCTTCATGACCACTGTCATCACAATGCTCGATGACCCTTGTCATCACAATGCTCCATGGCCCCTGTCATCCCAGTGCTCCATGATATCTTTCTTCACAATTCTAGATGACCACTGTCATCACAATGCCCCATGACACCTGTCTTTACATTTCGCCATGGCCCTTGTCATCGCAATACTCCATAATCCGTGTCATCACAATATTCCAGGACACTTTTCATCACAATGATCCTTGACCACATTCATCTGAATACTCCATGGCCTATGTATTCACAATTTTTCATGTCCCCTGAAATCAAATTGCTCCATGTTCCCTTTCTAACAATGCTCCATGACCACTGTCAACACAATGTCCCATGAGGCCTGTCATCACAATGCTCCATGGCCCCTTTCATCACTATGCTCCATGATCCCTGTCATCACAATGTTCTAGAACAATTGTCATCACAATGCTCCATGACCCTTGTAATCACAATGCTCCATTCCCTTTTCATCACAGTGCTACATAATTCTGGTCATCACAGTATTCCATAACCGTGTCATCACAATGCTCTATGACCCCTGTCATCACAATGCTCCACGACACTTGTCATCACAATGATCCATGACCACATTCATCACAATGCTTCATGACCACTGTCATCACAATGCTCGATGACACTTGTCATCACAATGCTCCATGCCGTTGTCATCAGAATGCTCCTTGGCCCCTCTAATCAAAATGGTCCATGCCCTTTTTATCACAATGCTCCAGAATTCTTGTCATCATAATGTTCCATGGCCGTGTCATCACAATGCCCCATGACCCCTGTCATCACAATGCTCCATGGCCCCTGTCATCCCAGTGCTCCATGATATCTTTCTTCACAATTCTAGAGGACCACTGTCATTACAATGCCCCATGACACCTGTCTTTACATTTCGCCATGGCCCTTGTCATCGCAATACTCCATAATCCGTGTCATCACAATATTCCAGGACACTTTTCATCACAATGATCCTTGACCACATTCATCTGAATATTCCATGGCCTATGTATTCACATTTTTTCATGTCCCCTGAAATCAAATTGCTCCATGTTCCCTTTCTAACAATGCTCCATGACCACTGTCAACACAATGTCCCATGAGGCCTGTCATCACAATGCTCCATGGCCCCTTTCATCACTATGCTCCATGATCCCTGTCATCACAATGTTCTAGAACAATTGTCATCACAATGCTCCATGACCCCTGTAATCACAATTCTCCATTCCCTTTTCATCACAGTGCTACAGAATTCTGGTCATCACAGTATTCCATAACCGTGTCATCACAATGCTCTATGACCCCTGTCATCACAATGCTCCACGACACTTGTCATCACAATGATCCATGACCACATTCATCACAATGCTTCATGAACACTGTCATCACAATGCTCGATGACACTTGTCATCACAATGCTCCATGCCGTTGTCATCAGAATGCTCCTTGGCCCCACTAATCACAATGGTCCATGCCCTTTTTATCACAATGCTCCAGAATTCTTGTCATCATAATGTTCCATGGCCGTGTCATCACAATGCCCCATGACCCCTGTCATCACAATGCTCCATGGCCCCTGTCATCCCAGTGCTCCATGATATCTTTCTTCACAATTCTAGAGGACCACTGTCATCACAATGCCCCATGACACCTGTCTTCACATTTCGCCATGGCCCTTGTCATCGCAATGCTCCATGAACCGTGTCATCACAATATTCCAGGACACTTGTCGTCACAATGATCCTTGACCACATTCATCTGAATACTCCATGGCCTATGTATTCACAATTTTTCATGGCCCCTGAAATCAAATTGCTCCATGTTCCCTTTCTAACAATGCCCCATGACGACTGTCAAAACATTGTCCAATGACACCTGTCATCACAATGCTCCATGGCCCCTTTCATCACTATGCTCCAATATCCCTGTCTTCACAATGTTCTAAACAATTGTCATCACAATGCTCCATTACCCCTGTAATCACAATGCTCCATTCCCTTTTCATCACAGTGCTACAGAATACTGGTCATCACAATATTCAATAACCGTGCCATCACAATGCTCTATGACCCCTGTCATCACAGTGATCCATAACCAAATTCATCACAATGCTTCATGACCACTGTCATCACAATGCTCGATGACCCTTGTCATCACAATGCTCCATGCCGTTGTCATCAGAATACTCCTTGGCCCCTCTAATCACAATGGTCCATGCCCTTTTTATCACAATGCTCCAGAATTCTTGTCATCATAATGTTCCATGGCCGTGTCATCACAATGCCCCATGACCCATTTCCTCACAATGCTCCATGGCCCCTGTCATCCCAGTGCTCCATGATATCTTTCTTCACAATTGTAGATGACCACTGTCATCACAATGCCCCATGACACCTGTCTTCACATTTCGCCATGGCCCTTGTCATCGCAATGCTCCATGAACCGTGTCATCACAATATTCCAGGACAATTTTCGTCCCAATGTTCCTTGACCACATTCATCTGAATACTCCATAGCCTATGTATTCACAATTTTTCATGGCCCCTGAAATCAAATTGCTCCATGTTCCCTTTCTAACAATGCTCCATGACCACTGTCAACATATTGTCCCATGATGCCTGTCATCACAATGCTCCATGGCCCCTTTCATCACTATGCTCCATGATCCCTGTCTTCACAATGTTCTAGAACAATTGTCATCACAATGCTCCATGACCTCTGTAATCACAATGCTCCATTCGCTTTCATCACAGTTCTACAGAATTCTTGTCATCACAATATTCCATAACCGTGTCATCACAATGCTCTATGAGCCCTGTCATCACAGTGCTCCACGACAATTGTCATCACAATGATCCATGACCACATTCATCAAAATGCTTCATGACCACTGTCATCACAATGCTCGATGACCCTTGTCATCACAATGCTCCATGCCGTTGTCATCAGAATGCTCCTTGGCCCCTCTAATCACAATGGTCTATGCCCTTTTTATCACAATGCTCCAGAATTCTTGTCATCATATTGTTCCATGGCCGTGTCATCACAATGCCCCATGACCCCTGTCATCACAATGCTCCATGGCCCCTGTCATCCCAGTGCTCCATGATATCTTTCTTCACAATTCTAGAGGACCACTGTCATTACAATGCCCCATGACACCTCTCTTCACATTTCGCCATGGCCCTTGTCATCGCAATGCTCCATGAACCGTGTCATCACAATATTCCAGGACACTTGTCGTCACAATGATCCTTGACCACATTCATCTGAATACTCCATGGCCTATGTATTCACAATTTTTCATGGCCCCTGAAATCAAATTGCTCCATGTTCCCTTTCTAACAATGCCCCATGACCACTGTCAACACATTGTCCAATGACACCTGTCATCACAATGCTCCATGGCCCCTTTCATCACTATGCTCCAATATCCCTGTCTTCACAATGTTCTAAACAATTGTCATCACAATGCTCCATGACCCCTGTAATCACAATGCTCCATTCCCTTTTCATCACAGTGCTACAGAATTCTGGTCATCACAATATTCCATAACCGTGTCATCACAATGCTCTATGACCCCTGTCATCACAGTGCTCCATGACGCCTGTAAACACAATGCTCCACTGCCCCTTTCATCACTATGCTCCATGATCCCTGTCATCACAATGCTCTAGAACAATTTTCATCACAATGCTCTAAGGCCCCTTTCATCACTATGCTCCATGATCCCTGTCTTCACAATGTTGTAAACAATTTTCTTCACAATGCTCCATGACCCCTGTACTCACAATGCTCCATTCCCTTTTCATCACAGTGCTACAGAATTCTGGTCATCACAATATTCCATAACCGTGTCATCACAATGCTCTATGACCCCTGTCATAACAATGCTCCACTACACTTGTCATCGCAATGCTCCATGAACCGTGTCATCAAAATATTCCAGGACACTTTTCATCACAATGATGCTTGACCACATTCATCTGAATACTCCATAGCCTATGTATTCACAATTTTTCATGGCCCCTGAAATCAAATTGCTCCATGTTCCCTTTCTAACAATGCTCCATGACCACTGTCAACACATTGTCCCATGACGCCTGTCATCACAACGCTCCATGGCCCCTTTCATCACTATGCTCCATGATCCCTGTCTTCACAATGTTCTAAACTATTGTCATCAAAATGCTCCATGAACCCTGTAATCACAATGCTCCATTCCCTTTTCAACACAGTGCTACAGAATTCTGGTCATCACAATATTCCATAACCGTGTCAGCACAATGCTCTATGACCCCTGTCATCACAAAGCTCCACGACACTTGTCATCACAATGATCCATAACCACATTCATCACAATGCTTCATGACCACTGTCATCACAATGCTCGATGACCCTTGTCATCACAATGCTCCATGCCGTTGTCATCAGAATGCTCCTTGGCCCCTCTAATCACAATGGTCCATGCCCTTTTTATCACAATGCTCCAGAATTCTTGTCATCATAATGTTCCATGGCCGTGTCATCACAATGCCCCATGAACCTTGTCATCACAATGCTCCATGGCCCCTATAATCCCAGTGCTCCATGATATCTTTCTTCACAATTCTAGATGACCACTGTCATCACAATGCCCCATGACACCTCTCTTTACATTTCGCCATGGCCCTTGTCATCACAATACTCCATAATCCGTGTCATCACAATATTCCAGGACACTTTTCATCACAATGATCCTTGACCACATTCATCTGAATACTCCATGGCCTATGTATTCACAATTTTTCATGTCCCCTGAAATCAAATTGCTCCATGTTCCCTTTCTAACAATGCTCCATGACCACTGTCAACACAATGTCCCATGAGGCCTGTCATCACAATGCTCCATGGCCCCTTTCATCTCTATGCTCCATGATCCCTGTCATCACAATGTTCTAGAACAATTGTCATCACAATGCTCCATGACCCTTGTAATCACAATGCTCCATTCCCTTTTCATCACAGTGCTACAGAATTCTGGTCATCACAGTATTCCATAACCGTGTCATCACAATGCTCTATGACCCCTGTCATCACACTGCTCCACGACACTTGTCATCACAATGATCCATGACCACATTCATCACAATGCTTCATGACCACTGTCATCACAATGCTCGATGACCCTTGTCATCACAATGCTCCATGCCGTTGTCATCAGAATGCTCCTTGGCCCCTCTAATCACAATGGTCTATGCCCTTTTTATCACAATGCTCCAGAATTCTTGTCATCATATTGTTCCATGGCCGTGTCATCACAATGCCCCATGACCCCTGTCATCACAATGCTCCATGGCCCCTGTCATCCCAGTGCTCCATGATATCTTTCTTCACAATTCTAGATGACCACTGTCATTACAATGCCCCATGACACCTGTCTTTACATTTCGCCATGGCCCTTGTCATCGCAATACTCCATAATCCGTGTCATCACAATATTCCAGGACACTTTTCATCACAATGATCCTTGACCACATTCATCTGAATATTCCATGGCCTATGTATTCACATTTTTTCATGGCCCCTGAAATCAAATTGCTCCATGTTCCCTTTCTAACAATGCCCCATGACGACTGTCAAAACATTGTCCAATGACACCTGTCATCACAATGCTCCATGGCCCCTTTCATCACTATGCTCCAATATCCCTGTCTTCACAATGTTCTAAACAATTGTCATCACAATGCTCCATTACCCCTGTAATCACAATGCTCCATTCCCTTTTCATCACAGTGCTACAGAATACTGGTCATCACAATATTCAATAACCGTGCCATCACAATGCTCTATGACCCCTGTCATCACAGTGATCCATAACCAAATTCATCACAATGCTTCATGACCACTGTCATCACAATGCTCGATGACCCTTGTCATCACAATGCTCCATGCCGTTGTCATCAGAATACTCCTTGGCCCCTCTAATCACAATGGTCCATGCCCTTTTTATCACAATGCTCCAGAATTCTTGTCATCATAATGTTCCATGGCCGTGTCATCACAATGCCCCATGACCCATTTCCTCACAATGCTCCATGGCCCCTGTCATCCCAGTGCTCCATGATATCTTTCTTCACAATTGTAGATGACCACTGTCATCACAATGCCCCATGACACCTGTCTTCACATTTCGCCATGGCCCTTGTCATCGCAATGCTCCATGAACCGTGTCATCACAATATTCCAGGACAATTTTCGTCCCAATGTTCCTTGACCACATTCATCTGAATACTCCATAGCCTATGTATTCACAATTTTTCATGGCCCCTGAAATCAAATTGCTCCATGTTCCCTTTCTAACAATGCTCCATGACCACTGTCAACATATTGTCCCATGATGCCTGTCATCACAATGCTCCATGGCCCCTTTCATCACTATGCTCCATGATCCCTGTCTTCACAATGTTCTAGAACAATTGTCATCACAATGCTCCATGACCTCTGTAATCACAATGCTCCATTCGCTTTCATCACAGTTCTACAGAATTCTTGTCATCACAATATTCCATAACCGTGTCATCACAATGCTCTATGAGCCCTGTCATCACAGTGCTCCACGACAATTGTCATCACAATGATCCATGACCACATTCATCAAAATGCTTCATGACCACTGTCATCACAATGCTCGATGACCCTTGTCATCACAATGCTCCATGCCGTTGTCATCAGAATGCTCCTTGGCCCCTCTAATCACAATGGTCTATGCCCTTTTTATCACAATGCTCCAGAATTCTTGTCATCATATTGTTCCATGGCCGTGTCATCACAATGCCCCATGACCCCTGTCATCACAATGCTCCATGGCCCCTGTCATCCCAGTGCTCCATGATATCTTTCTTCACAATTCTAGAGGACCACTGTCATTACAATGCCCCATGACACCTCTCTTCACATTTCGCCATGGCCCTTGTCATCGCAATGCTCCATGAACCGTGTCATCACAATATTCCAGGACACTTGTCGTCACAATGATCCTTGACCACATTCATCTGAATACTCCATGGCCTATGTATTCACAATTTTTCATGGCCCCTGAAATCAAATTGCTCCATGTTCCCTTTCTAACAATGCCCCATGACCACTGTCAACACATTGTCCAATGACACCTGTCATCACAATGCTCCATGGCCCCTTTCATCACTATGCTCCAATATCCCTGTCTTCACAATGTTCTAAACAATTGTCATCACAATGCTCCATGACCCCTGTAATCACAATGCTCCATTCCCTTTTCATCACAGTGCTACAGAATTCTGGTCATCACAATATTCCATAACCGTGTCATCACAATGCTCTATGACCCCTGTCATCACAGTGCTCCATGACGCCTGTAAACACAATGCTCCACTGCCCCTTTCATCACTATGCTCCATGATCCCTGTCATCACAATGCTCTAGAACAATTTTCATCACAATGCTCTAAGGCCCCTTTCATCACTATGCTCCATGATCCCTGTCTTCACAATGTTGTAAACAATTTTCTTCACAATGCTCCATGACCCCTGTACTCACAATGCTCCATTCCCTTTTCATCACAGTGCTACAGAATTCTGGTCATCACAATATTCCATAACCGTGTCATCACAATGCTCTATGACCCCTGTCATAACAATGCTCCACTACACTTGTCATCGCAATGCTCCATGAACCGTGTCATCAAAATATTCCAGGACACTTTTCATCACAATGATGCTTGACCACATTCATCTGAATACTCCATAGCCTATGTATTCACAATTTTTCATGGCCCCTGAAATCAAATTGCTCCATGTTCCCTTTCTAACAATGCTCCATGACCACTGTCAACACATTGTCCCATGACGCCTGTCATCACAACGCTCCATGGCCCCTTTCATCACTATGCTCCATGATCCCTGTCTTCACAATGTTCTAAACTATTGTCATCAAAATGCTCCATGAACCCTGTAATCACAATGCTCCATTCCCTTTTCAACACAGTGCTACAGAATTCTGGTCATCACAATATTCCATAACCGTGTCAGCACAATGCTCTATGACCCCTGTCATCACAAAGCTCCACGACACTTGTCATCACAATGATCCATAACCACATTCATCACAATGCTTCATGACCACTGTCATCACAATGCTCGATGACCCTTGTCATCACAATGCTCCATGCCGTTGTCATCAGAATGCTCCTTGGCCCCTCTAATCACAATGGTCCATGCCCTTTTTATCACAATGCTCCAGAATTCTTGTCATCATAATGTTCCATGGCCGTGTCATCACAATGCCCCATGAACCTTGTCATCACAATGCTCCATGGCCCCTATAATCCCAGTGCTCCATGATATCTTTCTTCACAATTCTAGATGACCACTGTCATCACAATGCCCCATGACACCTCTCTTTACATTTCGCCATGGCCCTTGTCATCACAATACTCCATAATCCGTGTCATCACAATATTCCAGGACACTTTTCATCACAATGATCCTTGACCACATTCATCTGAATACTCCATGGCCTATGTATTCACAATTTTTCATGTCCCCTGAAATCAAATTGCTCCATGTTCCCTTTCTAACAATGCTCCATGACCACTGTCAACACAATGTCCCATGAGGCCTGTCATCACAATGCTCCATGGCCCCTTTCATCTCTATGCTCCATGATCCCTGTCATCACAATGTTCTAGAACAATTGTCATCACAATGCTCCATGACCCTTGTAATCACAATGCTCCATTCCCTTTTCATCACAGTGCTACAGAATTCTGGTCATCACAGTATTCCATAACCGTGTCATCACAATGCTCTATGACCCCTGTCATCACACTGCTCCACGACACTTGTCATCACAATGATCCATGACCACATTCATCACAATGCTTCATGACCACTGTCATCACAATGCTCGATGACCCTTGTCATCACAATGCTCCATGCCGTTGTCATCAGAATGCTCCTTGGCCCCTCTAATCACAATGGTCTATGCCCTTTTTATCACAATGCTCCAGAATTCTTGTCATCATATTGTTCCATGGCCGTGTCATCACAATGCCCCATGACCCCTGTCATCACAATGCTCCATGGCCCCTGTCATCCCAGTGCTCCATGATATCTTTCTTCACAATTCTAGATGACCACTGTCATTACAATGCCCCATGACACCTGTCTTTACATTTCGCCATGGCCCTTGTCATCGCAATACTCCATAATCCGTGTCATCACAATATTCCAGGACACTTTTCATCACAATGATCCTTGACCACATTCATCTGAATATTCCATGGCCTATGTATTCACATTTTTTCATGTCCCCTGAAATCAAATTGCTCCATGTTCCCTTTCTAACAATGCTCCATGACCACTGTCAACACAATGTCCCATGAGGCCTGTCATCACAATGCTCCATGGCCCCTTTCATCACTATGCTCCATGATCCCTGTCATCACAATGTTCTAGAACAATTGTCATCACAATGCTCCATGACCCCTGTAATCACAATTCTCCATTCCCTTTTCATCACAGTGCTACAGAATTCTGGTCATCACAGTATTCCATAACCGTGTCATCACAATGCTCTATGACCCCTGTCATCACAATGCTCCACGACACTTGTCATCACAATGATCCATGACCACATTCATCACAATGCTTCATGAACACTGTCATCACAATGCTCGATGACACTTGTCATCACAATGCTCCATGCCGTTGTCATCAGAATGCTCCTTGGCCCCACTAATCACAATGGTCCATGCCCTTTTTATCACAATGCTCCAGAATTCTTGTCATCATAATGTTCCATGGCCGTGTCATCACAATGCCCCATGACCCCTGTCATCACAATGCTCCATGGCCCCTGTCATCCCAGTGCTCCATGATATCTTTCTTCACAATTCTAGAGGACCACTGTCATCACAATGCCCCATGACACCTGTCTTCACATTTCGCCATGGCCCTTGTCATCGCAATGCTCCATGAACCGTGTCATCACAATATTCCAGGACACTTGTCGTCACAATGATCCTTGACCACATTCATCTGAATACTCCATGGCCTATGTATTCACAATTTTTCATGGCCCCTGAAATCAAATTGCTCCATGTTCCCTTTCTAACAATGCCCCATGACGACTGTCAACACATTGTCCAATGACACCTGTCATCACAATGCTCCATGGCCCCTTTCATCACTATGCTCCAATATCCCTGTCTTCACAATGTTCTAAACAATTGTCATCACAATGCTCCATTACCCCTGTAATCACAATGCTCCATTCCCTTTTCATCACAGTGCTACAGAATACTGGTCATCACAATATTCAATAACCGTGCCATCACAATGCTCTATGACCCCTGTCATCACAATGCTCCACGACACTTGTCATCACAGTGATCCATAACCAAATTCATCACAATGCTTCATGACCACTGTCATCACAATGCTCGATGACCCTTGTCATCACAATGCTCCATGCCGTTGTCATCAGAATACTCCTTGGCCCCTCTAATCACAATGGTCCATGCCCTTTTTATCACAATGCTCCAGAATTCTTGTCATCATAATGTTCCATGGCCGTGTCATCACAATGCCCCATGACCCATTTCCTCACAATGCTCCATGGCCCCTGTCATCCCAGTGCTCCATGATATCTTTCTTCACAATTGTAGATGACCATTGTCATCACAATGCCCCATGACACCTGTCTTCACATTTCGCCATGGCCCTTGTCATCGCAATGCTCCATGAACCGTGTCATCACAATATTCCAGGACAATTGTCGTCACAATGATCCTTGACCATATTCATCTGAATACTCCATGGCCTATGTATTCACAATTTTCATGGCCCCTGAAATCAAATTGCTCCATGTTCCCTTTCTAACAATGCTCCATGACCACTGTCGACACAATGTCCCATGATGCCTATCATCACAATTCTCCATGGCCCCTTTCATCACTATGCTCCATGATCCCTGTAATCACAATGTTCTAGAACAATTGTCATCACAATGCTCCATGACCCCTGTAATCACAATGCTCCATTCCCTTTCCATCACAGTGCTACAGAATTCTGGTCATCACAATATTCCATAACCGTGTCATCACAATGCTCTATGACACCTGTCATCACAGTGCTCCATGACGCCTGTAAACACAATGCTCCACTGCCCCTTTCATCACTATGCTCCATGATCCCTGTCATCACAATGCTCTAGAACAATTTTCATCACAATGCTCTAAGGCCCCTTTCATCACTATGCTCCATGATCCCTGTCTTCACAATGTTCTAAACAATTTTCATCACAATGCTCCATGACCACTGTACTCACAATGCTCCATTCCCTTTTCATCACAGTGCTACAGAATTCTGGTCATCACAATATTCCATAACCGTGTCATCACAATGCTCTATGACCCCTGTCATAACAATGCTCCACTACACTTGTCATCGCAATGCTCCATGAACCGTGTCATCACAATATTCCAGGACACTTTTCATCACAATGATGCTTGACCACATTCATCTGAATACTCCATAGCCTATGTATTCACAATTTTTCATGGCCCCTGAAATCAAATTGCTCCATGTTCCCTTTCTAACAATGCTCCATGACCACTGTCAACACATTGTCCCATGACGCCTGTCATCACAACGCTCCATGGCCCCTTTCATCACTATGCTCCATGATCCCTGTCTTCACAATGTTCTAAACTATTGTCATCAAAATGCTCCATGAACCCTGTAATCACAATGCTCCATTCCCTTTTCAACACAGTGCTACAGAATTCTGGTCATCACAATATTCCATAACCGTGTCAGCACAATGCTCTATGACCCCTGTCATCACAAAGCTCCACGACACTTGTCATCACAATGATCCATAACCACATTCATCACAATGCTTCATGACCACTGTCATCACAATGCTCGATGACCCTTGTCATCACAATGCTCCATGCCGTTGTCATCAGAATGCTCCTTGGCCCCTCTAATCACAATGGTCCATGCCCTTTTTATCACAATGCTCCAGAATTCTTGTCATCATTATGTTCCATGGCCGTGTCATCACAATGCCCCATGACCCCTGTCATCACAATGCTCCATGGCCCCTGTCATCCCAGTGCTCCATGATATCTTTCTTCACAATTCTAGATGACCACTGTCATTACAATGCCCTATGACACCTGTCTTTACATTTCGCCATGGCCCTTGACATCGCAATACTCCATAATCCGTGTCATCACAATATTCCAGGACACTTTTCATCACAATGATCCTTGACAACATTCATCTGAATATTCAATGGCCTATGTATTCACATTTTTTCATGTCCCCTGAAATCAAATTGCTCCATGTTCCCTTTCTAACAATGCTCCATGACCACTGTCAGCACAATGTCCCATGAGGCCTGTCATCACAATGCTCCATGGCCCCTTTCATCAGTATGCTCCATGATCCCTGTCATCACAATGTTCTAGAACAATTGTCATCACAATGCTCCATGACCCTTGTAATCACAATGCTCCATTCCCTTTTCATCACAGTGCTACAGAATTCTGGTCATCACAGTATTCCATAACCGTGTCATCACAATGCTCTATGACCCCTGTCATCACAATGCTCCACGACACTTGTCATCACAATGATCCATGACCACATTCATCACAATGCTTCATGACCACTGTCATCACAATGCTCGATGACACTTGTCATCACAATGCTCCATGCCGTTGTCATCAGAATGCTCCTTGGCCCCTCTAATCACAATGGTCCATGCCCTTTTTATCACAATGCTCCAGAATTCTTGTCATCATAATGTTCCATGGCCGTGTCATCACAATGCCCCATGACCCCTGTCATCACAATGCTCCATGGCCCCTGTCATCCCAGTGCTCCATGATATCTTTCTTCACAATTCTAGAGGACCACTGTCATCACAATGCCCCATGACACCTGTCTTCACATTTCGCCATTGCCCTTGTCATCGCAATGCTCCATGAACCGTGTCATCACAATATTCCAGGACACTTTTCGTCACAATGATCCTTGACCACATTCATCTGAATACTCCATGGCCTATGTATTCATAATTTTTCATGGCCCCTGAAATCAAATTGCTCCATGTTCCCTTTCTAACAATGCTCCATGACCACTGTCAACATATTGTCCCATGACGCCTGTCATAACAATGCTCCATGGCCCCTTTCATCACTATGCTCCATGATCCCTGTTTTCACAATGTTCTAGAACAATTGTCATCACAATGCTCCATGACCCCTGTAAACACAATGCTCCATTCCCTTTCATCACTGTGCTAAAGAATTCTGGTTATCACAATATTCCATAACCGTGTCATCACAATGCCCTATGAGCCCTGTCATCACAATGCTCCACGACAATTGTCATCACAATGATCCATGACCACATTCATCACAATGCTTCCTGACCACTGTCATCACAATGCTCGATGACCCTGGTCATCACAGTGCTCCATGCCGTTGTCATCAGAATGCTCCTTGGCCCCTCTAATCACAATGGTCTATGCCCTTTTTATCACAATGCTCCAGAATTCTTGTCATCATATTGTTCCATGGCCGTGTCATCACAATGCCCCATGACCCCTGTCATCACAATGCTCCATGGCCCCTGTCATCCCAGTGCTCCATGATATCTTTCTTCACAATTCTAGATGACCACTGTCATCACAATGCCCCATGACACCTGTCTTCACATTTCGCCATGGCCCTTGTCATCGCAATGCTCCATGAACCGTGTCATCACAATATTCCAGGAAACTTTTCATCACAATGATCCTTGACCACATTCATCTGAATACTCCATGGCCTATATATTCACAATTTTTCATGTCCCCTGAAATCAAATTGCTCCATGTTCCATTTCTAACAATGCTCCATGACCACTGTCAACACAATGTCCCATGAGGCCTGTCATCACAATGCTCCATGGCCCCTTTCATCACTATGCTCCATGATCCCTGTCATCACAATGTTCTAGAACGATTGTCATCACAATGCTCCATGACCCCTGTAATCACAATGCTCCATTCCCTTTTCATCACAGTGCTACAGAATTCTGGTCATCACAATATTCCATAACCGTGTCATCACAATGCTCTATGACCCCTGTCATCACAATGCTCCACGACACTTGTCATCACAATGATCCATGACCACATTCATCACAATGCTTCATGACCACTGTCATCACAATGCTCGATGACACTTGTCATCACAATGCTCCATGCCGTTGTCATCAGAATGCTCCTTGGCCCCTCTAATCACAATGGTCCATGCCCTTTTTATCACGATGCTCCAGAATTCTTGTCATCATAATGTTCCATGGCCGTGTCATCACAATGTCCCATGACCCCTGTCATCACAATGATCCATGGCCCCTGTCATCCCAGTGCTCCATGATATCTTTCTTCACAATTCTAGAGGACCACTGTCATCACAATGCCCCATGACACCTGTCTTCACATTTCGCCATGGCCCTTGTCATCGCAATGCTCCATGAACCGTGTCATCACAATATTCCAGGACACTTTTCGTCACAATGATCCTTGACCACATTCATCTGAATACTCCATGGCCTATGTATTCACAATTTTTCATGGCCCCTGAAATCAAATTGCTCCATGTTCCCTTTCTAACAATGCTCCATGACCACTGTCAAAATATTGTCCCATGACACCTGTCATCACAATGCTCCATGGCCCCATTCATCACTATGCTCCATGATCCCTGTCTTCACAATGTTCTAAAGTATTGTCATCAAAATGCTCCATGACCCCTGTAATCACAATGCTCCATTCCCTTTCATCACATTGCTACAGAATTCTGGTCATCACAATATTCCATAACCGTGTCATCACAATGCTCTATGAGCCCTGTCATCACAATGCTCCACGACACTTGTCATCACAATGATCCATGACCACATTCATCACAATGCTTCATGACCACTGTCATCTCAATGCTCGATGACCCTTGTCATCACAATGCTCCATGCCGTTGTCATCAGAATGCTCCTTGGCCCCTCTAATCACAATGGTCCATGCCCTTTTTATCACAATGCTCCAGAATTCTTGTCATCATAATGTTCCATAGCCGTGTCATCACAATGCACCATGACCACTGTCATCACAATGCTCCATGGCCCCTGTCATCCCAGTGCTCCATGATATGTTTCTTCACAATTCTAGATGACCACTGTCATCACAATGCCCCATGACACCTGTCTTCACATTTCGCCATGGCCCCTGTCATCGCAATGCTCCATGAACCGTGTCATCACAATACTCCAGGACAATTTTCGTCACAATGATCCTTGACAACATTCATCTGAATACTCCAAAGCCTATGTATTCACAATTTTTCATGGCCCCTGAAATCAAATTGCTCCATGTTCCCTTTCTAACAATGCTCCATGACCACTGTCAACACAATGTCCCATGACACCTGTCATCACAATGCTCCATGGCCCCTTTCATCACTATGCTCCATGATCCCTGTCATTACAATGTTCTAGAACAATTGTCATCACAATGCTCCATGACCCCTGTAATCACAATGCTCCATTCCCTTTCATCACATTGCTACAGAATTCTGGTCATCACAATATTCCATAACCGTGTCATCACAATGCTCTATGAGCCCTGTCATCACAATGCTCCACGACACTTGTCATCACAATGATCCATGACCACATTCATCACAATGCTTCATGACCACTGTCATCACAATGCTCGATGACCCTTGTCATCACAATGCTCCATGCCGTTGTCATCAGAATGCTCCTTGGCCCCTCTAATCACAATGGTCTGTGCCCTTTTTATCACAATGCTCCAGAATTCTTGTCATCATAATGTTCCATGGCCGTGTCATCACAATGCCCCATGACCCCTGTCATCACAATGCTCCATGGCCCCTGTCATCCCAGTGCTCCATGATATCTTTCTTCACAATTCTAGATGACCACTGTCATCACAATGCCCCATGACACCTGTCTTCACATTTCGCCATGGCCCCTGGCATCGCAATGCTCCATGAACCGTGTCATCACAATATTCCAGGACAATTTTCGTCACAATGATCCATGACCACATTCATCTGAATACTCCATAGCCTATGTATTCACAATTTTTCATGGCCCCTGAAATCAAATTGCTCCATGTTCCCTTTCTAACAATGCTCCATGACCACTGTCAACACAATGTCCCATGACACCTGTCATCACAATGCTCCATGGCCCCTTTCATCACTATGCTCCATGATCCCTGTCATTACAATGTTCTAGAACAATTGTCATCACAATGCTCCATGACCCATGTAATCACAATGCTCCATTCCATTTTCATCACAGTGCTACAGAATTCTGGTCATCACAATATTCCATAACCGTGTCATCACAATGCTCTATGACCCCTGTCATCACACGGCTCAACGACACTTGTCATCACAATGATCCATGACCACATTCATCACAATGCTTCATGACCACTGTCATCACAATGCTCGATGACACTTGTCATCACAATGCTCCATGCCGTTGCCATCAGAATGCTCCTTGGCCCCTCTAATCACAATGGTCCATGACCTTTTTATCACAATGCTCCAGAATTCTTGTCATCATAATGTTCCATGGCCGTGTCATCACAATGCCCCATCACCCCTGTCATCACAATGCTCCATGGCCCCTGTCATCCCAGTGCTCCATATCTTTCTTCAAAATTCTAGATGACCACTGTCATCACAATGCCCCATGACACTTGTCTTCACATTTCGCCATGGCCCTTGTCATCGCAATGCTCCATGAACCGTGTTATCACAATATTCCAGGACACTTTTCGTCACAATGATCCTTGACCACATCCATATGAATAATCTATGGCCTATGTATTCACAATTTTTCATGGCCCCTGAAATCAAATTGCATCATGTTCCCTTTCTAACAATGCTCCATGACCACTGTCAACATATTGTCCCATGACGCCCTGTCCTCACAATGCTCCATGGCCCCTTTCATCACTATGCTCCATGATCACTGTCTTCACAATGTTCTAGAACAATTTTCATCACAATGCTCCATGACCCCTGTAATCACAATGCTCCATTCCCTTTCATCACAGTGCTACAGGATTCTGGTCATCACAATATTCCATAACCGTGTCATCACAATGCTCTATGAGCCCTGTCATCACAATGCTCCACGACACATGTCATCACAATGATCCATGACCACATTCATCACAATGCTTCATGACCACACTCATCACAATGCTCGATGACACTTCTCAACACAATGCTCCATGCGGATGTCATCAGAATGCTCCTTGGCCCCTCTAATCACAATGGTCCATGCCCTTTTTATCACAATGCTCCAGAATTCTTGTCATCATAATGTTCCATGGCCGTGTCATCACAATGCCCCATGACCCTTGTCATCACAATGCTCCATGGCCCCTGTCATCCCAGTGCTCCATGATATCTTTCTTCACAATTCTAGGTGACCACTGTCATCACAATGCCCCATGACACCTGTCTTCACATTTCACCTTGGCCCTTCTCAGCGCAATGCTCCATGAACCGTGTCATCACAATATTCCAGTACACTTTTCGTCACAATGATCCTTGACAACATTCATCTGAACACTCCATGGCCTATGTATTCACAATTGTTCATGGCCCCTGAAATCAAATTGCTCCATGTTCCCTTTCTAACAATGCTCCATGACCACTGTCAACACAATGTCCCATGACGCCTGTCATCACAATGCTCCATGGCCCCTTTCATCACTATGCTCCATGATCCCTGTCATCGCAATGTTGTAGAACATTTGTCATCACAATGCTCGATGACCCCTGAAATCACAATGCTCCATTCCGTTTTCATCACAGTGCTACAGAATTCTGGTCATCACAATATTCCATAACCGTGTCATCACAATGCTCTATGACCCGTGTCATCACAATGCTCCACGACACATGTCATCACAATGATCGATGACCACATTCATCACAATGCTTCATGACCACTGTCATCACAATGCTCGATGACCCTTGTCATCACAATGCTCCATGCCGTTGTCATCAGAATGCTCCTGGGCCGTCTAAACACAATGGTCCATGCCCTTTTTATCACAATGCTCCAGAATTCTTGTCATCATAATGTTCCATGGCCGTGTCATCACAATGCCCCATGACCCCTGTCATCACAATGTTCCATGGCCCCTATCATCCCAGTGCTCCATGATATCTCTCTTCACAATTCTAGATGACCACTGTCATCACAATGCCCCATGACACCTGTCTTCACATTTCGCCATGGCCCTTGTCATCGCAATGCTCCATGAACCGTGTCATCACAATATTCCAGGACACTTTTCGTCACAATGATCCTTGACCACATTCATCTGAATACTCCATAGCCTATGTATTCACAATTTTTCATGGCCCCTGAAATTAAATTGCTCCATGTTCCCTTTCTAACAAAGCTCCATGACCACTGTCAACACATTGTCCCATGACGCCTGTCATCACAATGCTCCATGGCCCCTTTCATCACTATGCTCCATGATCCCTGTCTTCACAATGTTCTAGAACAATTGTCAACACAATGCTCCATGACCCCTTTAATCACAATGCTCCATTCCCTTTCGTCACAGTGCTACAGAATTCTGGTCATCACAATATTCCATAACCGTGTCATCACAATGCTCTATGAGCCCTGTCATCACAATGCTCCACGACACTTGTCATCACAATGATCCATGACCACATTCATCACAATGCTTCATGACCACTGTCATCACAATGCTCGATGACACTGGTCATCACAATGCTCCATGCCGTTGTCATCAGAATGCTCCTTGGCCCCTCTAATCAAAATGGTCCATGCCCTGTTTATCACAATGCTCCAGAATTCTTGTCATCATAATGTTCCATGGCCGTGTCATCACAATGCCCCATGACCCCTGTCATCACAATGCTCCATGGCCCCTGTCATCGCACTGCTCCATGATATCTTTCTTCACAATTCTAGATGACCACTGTCATCACAAAGGCCCATGAAACCTGTCTTCACATTTCTCCATGGCCCTTGTCATCGCAATGCTCCATGAACCGTGTCTTCACAATATTCCAGTACACTTGTCCTCACAATGATCCTTGACCACATTCATGTGAATACTCCATGGCCTATGTATTCACAATTTTTCATGGCCCATGAAATCAAATTGCTCCATGTTCCCTTTCTAACAATGCCCCATGACCACTGTCAACACATTGTCCCATGACACCTGTCATCACAATGCTCCATGGCCCCGTTCATCACTATGCTCCATGATCCGTGTCTTCACAATGTTCTAAACAATTGTCATCACAATGCTCCATGACCCCTGTAATCACAATGCTCCATTCCCTTTTCATCACAGTGCTACAGAATACTGGTCATCACAATATTCAATAACCGTGCCATCACAATGCTCTATGACCCCTGTCATCACAATGCTCCACGACACTTGTCATCACAGTGATCCATAACCAAATTCATCACAATGCTTCATAACCACTGTCATCACAATGCTCGATGACCCTTGTCATCACAATGCTCCATGCCGTTGTCATCAGAATGCTCCTTGGCCCCTCTAATCACAATGGTCCATGCCCTTTTTATCACAATGCTCCAGAATTCTTGTCATCATAATGTTCCATGGCCGTGTCATCACAATGCCCCATGACCCATTTCCTCACAATGCTCCATGGCCCCTGTCATCCCAGTGCTCCATGATATCTTTCTTCACAATTGTAGATGACCACTGTCATCACAATGCCCCATGACACCTGTCTTCACATTTCGCCATGGCCCTTGTCATCGCAATGCTCCATGAACCGTGTCATCACAATATTCCAGGACACTTGTCGTCACAATGATCCTTGACCACATTCATGTGAATACTAAATGGCCTATGTATTCACAATTTTTCATGGCCCCTGAAATCAAATTGCTCCATGTTCCCTTTCTAACAATGCCCCATGACCACTGTCAACACATTGTCCCATGACACCTGTCATCACAATGCTCCATGGCCCCTTTCATCACTATGCTCCATGATCCCTGTCTTCACAATGTCCTAAACAATTGTCATCACAATGCTCCATGACCCCTGTAATCACAATGCTCCATTCCCTTTTCATCACAGTGCTACAGAATACTGGTCATCACAATATTCAATAACCGTGCCATCACAATGCTCTATGACCCCTGTCATCACAATGCTCCACGACACTTGTCATCACAGTGATCCATAACCAAATTCATCACAATGCTTCATAACCACTGTCATCACAATTCTCGATGACCCTTGTCATCACAATGCTCCATGCCGTTGTCATCAGAATGCTCCTTGGCCCCTCTAATCACAATGGTCCATGACCTTTTTATCACAATGCTCCAGAATTCTTGTCATCATAATGTTCCATGGCCGTGTCATCACAATGCCCCATGACCCATTTCCTCACAATGCTCCATGGCCCCTGTCATCCCAGTGCTCCATGATATCTTTCTTCACAATTGTAGATGACCACTGTCATCACAATGCCCCATGACACCTGTCTTCACATTTCGCCATGGCCCTTGTCATCGCAATGCTCCATGAACCGTGTCATCACAATATTCCAGGACACTTGTCGTCACAATGATCCTTGACCACATTCATCTGAATACTCCATGGCCTATGTATTCACAATTTTTCATGGCCCCTGCAATCAAATTGCTCCATGTCCCCTTTCTAACAATGCTCCATGACCACTGTCGACACAATGTCCCATGATACCTATAATCACAATGCTCCATGGCCCCTTTCATCACTATGCTCCATGATCCCTGTAATCACAATGTTCTAGAACAATTGTCATGACAATGCTCCATGACCACTGTAATCACAATGCTCCATTCCCTTTTCATCACAGTGCTACAGAATTCTGGTCATCACAATATTCCATAACCGTGTCATCACAATGCTCTATGACCCCTGTCATCACAGTGCTCCATGACGCCTGTCAACACAATGCTCCACTGCCCCTTTCATCACTATGCTCCATGATCCCTGTCATCACAATGCTCTAGAAAAATTTTCATCACAATGCTCTATGACCCCTGTCATCAATATGCTCCACGACAGTTGTCATCACAATGATCCATGACCACATTCATCACAAGGCTCCATGCCGTTGTCATCAGAATGCTCCTTGGACCCTCTAATCACAATGGTCCATGACCTTTTTATCACAATGCTCCAGAATTCTTGTCATCATAATGTTCCATGGCCGTGTCATCACAATGCCCCATCACCCCTGTCATCACAATGCTCCATGGCCCCTGTCATCCCAGTGCTCCATGATATCTTTCTTCAAAATTCTAGATGACCACTGTCATCACAATGCCCCATGACACTTGTCTTCACATTTCGCCATGGCCCTTGTCATCGCAATGCTCCATGAACCGTGTTATCACAATATTCCAGTACACTTTTCGTCACAATGATCTTTGACCACATTCATCTGAATACTCCATGGCCTATGTATTCACAATTTTTCATGGCCCCTGAAATCAAATTGCTCCATGTTCCCTTTCTAACAAAGCTCCATGACCACTGTCAACATATTGTCCCATGACGCCTGTCATCACAATGCTCCATGGCCCCTTTCATCACTATGCTCCATGATCCCTGTCTTCACAATGTTCTAGAACAATTGTCATCACAATGCTCCATGACCCCTGTAATCACAATGCTCCATTCCCTTTCATCACAGTGCTACAGAATTCTGGTCATCACAATATTCCATAACCGTGTCATCACAATGCTCTATAAGCCCTGTCATCACAATGCTCCACGACATTTGTCATCACAATGATCCATGACCACATTCATCACAATGCTTCATGACCACTGTCATCACAACGCTCGATGACCCTTGTCATCACAATGCTCCATGCCGTTGTCATCAGAATGCTCCTTGGCCCCTCTAATCACAATGGTCCATGCCCTTTTTATCACAATGCTCCAGAATTCTTGTCATCATAATGTTCCATGGCCGTGTCATCACAATGCCCCATGACCCCTGTCATCACAATGCTCCATGGCCCCTGTCATCCCAGTGCTCCATGATATCTTTCTTCACAATTCTAGATGACCACTGTCATCACAATGCCCCATGACACCTGTCTTCACATTTCTCCATGGCCCTTGTCATCGCAATGCTCCATGAACCGTGTCATCACAATATTCCAGGACAATTGTCGTCACAATGATCCTTGACCACATTCATCTGAATACTCCATGGCCCATGTATTCACAATTTTTCATGGCCCCTGAAATCAAATTGCTCCATGTTCCCTTTCTAACAATGCTCCATGACCACTGTCAACACAATGTCCCATGACGCCTATCATCACAATGCTCCATGGCCCCTTTCATCACTATGCTCCATGATCCCTGTCTTCACAATGTTCTAAATTATTGTCATCACAATGCTCCATGACCCCTGTAATCACAATGCTCCATTCCCTTTTCATCACAGTGCTACAGAATTCTGGTCATCACAATATTCCATAACCGTGTCATCACAGTGCTCCATGACACCTGTAAACACAATGCTCCACTGCCCCTTTCATCACTATGCTCCATGATCCCTCTCATCACAATGCTCTAGAACAATTTTCATCACAATGCTCTAAGGCCCCTTTCATCACTATGCTCCATGATCCCTGTCTTCACAATGTTCTAAACAATTTTCATCACAATGCTCCATGACCCCTGTACTCACAATGCTCCATTCCCTTTTCATCACAGTGCTACAGAATTCTGGTCATCACAATATTCCATAACCGTGTCATCACAATGCTCTATGACCCCTGTCATAACAATGCTCCACGACACTTGTCATCACAATGATCCATGACCACATTCATCAGAATGCTTCATGACCACTGTCATCACAATGCTCGATGACCCTTGTCATCACAATGCTCCATGCCGTTGTCATCAGAATGCTCCTTGGCCCCTCTAATCACAATGGTCCATGCCCTTTTTATCACAATGCTCCAGAATTCTTGTCATCATAATGTTCCATGGCCGTGTCATCACAATGCCCCATGACCCCTGTCATCACAATGCTCCATGGCCCCTGTCATCCCAGTGCTCCATGATATCTTTCTTCACAATTCTAGATGACCACTGTCATCACAATGCCCCATGACACCTGTCTTCACATTTCGCCATGGCCCTTGTCATTGCAATGCTCCATGAACCGTGTCATCACAATATTCCAGGACACTTTTCATCACAATGATGCTTGACCACATTCATCTGAATACTCCATAGCCTATGTATTCACAATTTTTCATGGCCCCTGAAATCAAATTGCTCCATGTTCCCTTTCTAACAATGCTCCATGACCACTGTCAACACATTGTCCCATGACGCCTGTCATCACAACGCTCCATGGCCCCTTTCATCACTATGCTCCATGATCCCTGTCTTCACAATGTTCTAAACTATTGTCATCAAAATGCTCCATGAACCCTGTAATCACAATGCTCCATTCCCTTTTCCACACAGTGCTACAGAATTCTGGTCATCACAATATTCCATAACCGTGTCAGCACAATGCTCTATGACCCCTGTCATCACAAAGCTCCACGACACTTGTCATCACAATGATCCATAACCACATTCATCACAATGCTTCATGACCACTGTCATCACAATGCTCGATGACCCTTGTCATCACAATGCTCCATGGCCCCTGTCATCCCAGTGCTCCATGATATCTTTCTTCACAATTCTAGATGACCACTGTCATCACAATGCCCCATGACACCTGTCTTTACATTTCGCCATGGCCCTTGTCATCGCAATACTCCATAATCCGTGTCATCACAATATTCCAGGACACTTTTCATCACAATGATCCTTGACCACATTCATCTGAATACTCCATGGCCTATGTATTCACAATTTTTCATGTCCCCTGAAATCAAATTGCTCCATGTTCCCTTTCTAACAATGCTCCATGACCACTGTCAACACAATGTCCCATGAGGCCTGTCATCACAATGCTCCATGGCCCCTTTCATCACTATGCTCCATGATCCCTGTCATCACAATGTTCTAGAACAATTGTCATCACAATGCTCCATGACCCTTGTAATCACAATGCTCCATTCCCTTTTCATCACAGTGCTACATAATTCTGGTCATCACAGTATTCCATAACCGTGTCATCACAATGCTCTATGACCCCTGTCATCACAATGCTCCACGACACTTGTCATCACAATGATCCATGACCACATTCATCACAATGCTTCATGACCACTGTCATCACAATGCTCGATGACACTTGTCATCACAATGCTCCATGCCGTTGTCATCAGAATGCTCCTTGGCCCCTCTAATCAAAATGGTCCATGCCCTTTTTATCACAATGCTCCAGAATTCTTGTCATCATAATGTTCCATGGCCGTGTCATCACAATGCCCCATGACCCCTGTCATCACAATGCTCCATGGCCCCTGTCATCCCAGTGCTCCATGATATCTTTCTTCACAATTCTAGAGGACCACTGTCATTACAATGCCCCATGACACCTGTCTTTACATTTCGCCATGGCCCTTGTCATCGCAATACTCCATAATCCGTGTCATCACAATATTCCAGGACACTTTTCATCACAATGATCCTTGACCACATTCATCTGAATATTCCATGGCCTATGTATTCACATTTTTTCATGTCCCCTGAAATCAAATTGCTCCATGTTCCCTTTCTAACAATGCTCCATGACCACTGTCAACACAATGTCCCATGAGGCCTGTCATCACAATGCTCCATGGCCCCTTTCATCACTATGCTCCATGATCCCTGTCATCACAATGTTCTAGAACAATTGTCATCACAATGCTCCATGACCCCTGTAATCACAATTCTCCATTCCCTTTTCATCACAGTGCTACAGAATTCTGGTCATCACAGTATTCCATAACCGTGTCATCACAATGCTCTATGACCCCTGTCATCACAATGCTCCACGACACTTGTCATCACAATGATCCATGACCACATTCATCACAATGCTTCATGAACACTGTCATCACAATGCTCGATGACACTTGTCATCACAATGCTCCATGCCGTTGTCATCAGAATGCTCCTTGGCCCCACTAATCACAATGGTCCATGCCCTTTTTATCACAATGCTCCAGAATTCTTGTCATCATAATATTCCATGGCCGTGTCATCACAATGCCCCATGACCCCTGTCATCACAATGCTCCATGGCCCCTGTCATCCCAGTGCTCCATGATATCTTTCTTCACAATTCTAGAGGACCACTGTCATCACAATGCCCCATGACACCTGTCTTCACATTTCGCCATGGCCCTTGTCATCGCAATGCTCCATGAACCGTGTCATCACAATATTCCAGGACACTTGTCGTCACAATGATCCTTGACCACATTCATCTGAATACTCCATGGCCTATGTATTCACAATTTTTCATGGCCCCTGAAATCAAATTGCTCCATGTTCCCTTTCTAACAATGCCCCATGACGACTGTCAAAACATTGTCCAATGACACCTGTCATCACAATGCTCCATGGCCCCTTTCATCACTATGCTCCAATATCCCTGTCTTCACAATGTTCTAAACAATTGTCATCACAATGCTCCATTACCCCTGTAATCACAATGCTCCATTCCCTTTTCATCACAGTGCTACAGAATACTGGTCATCACAATATTCAATAACCGTGCCATCACAATGCTCTATGACCCCTGTCATCACAGTGATCCATAACCAAATTCATCACAATGCTTCATGACCACTGTCATCACAATGCTCGATGACCCTTGTCATCACAATGCTCCATGCCGTTGTCATCAGAATACTCCTTGGCCCCTCTAATCACAATGGTCCATGCCCTTTTTATCACAATGCTCCAGAATTCTTGTCATCATAATGTTCCATGGCCGTGTCATCACAATGCCCCATGACCCATTTCCTCACAATGCTCCATGGCCCCTGTCATCCCAGTGCTCCATGATATCTTTCTTCACAATTGTAGATGACCACTGTCATCACAATGCCCCATGACACCTGTCTTCACATTTCGCCATGGCCCTTGTCATCGCAATGCTCCATGAACCGTGTCATCACAATATTCCAGGACAATTTTCGTCCCAATGTTCCTTGACCACATTCATCTGAATACTCCATAGCCTATGTATTCACAATTTTTCATGGCCCCTGAAATCAAATTGCTCCATGTTCCCTTTCTAACAATGCTCCATGACCACTGTCAACATATTGTCCCATGATGCCTGTCATCACAATGCTCCATGGCCCCTTTCATCACTATGCTCCATGATCCCTGTCTTCACAATGTTCTAGAACAATTGTCATCACAATGCTCCATGACCTCTGTAATCACAATGCTCCATTCGCTTTCATCACAGTTCTACAGAATTCTTGTCATCACAATATTCCATAACCGTGTCATCACAATGCTCTATGAGCCCTGTCATCACAGTGCTCCACGACAATTGTCATCACAATGATCCATGACCACATTCATCAAAATGCTTCATGACCACTGTCATCACAATGCTCGATGACCCTTGTCATCACAATGCTCCATGCCGTTGTCATCAGAATGCTCCTTGGCCCCTCTAATCACAATGGTCTATGCCCTTTTTATCACAATGCTCCAGAATTCTTGTCATCATATTGTTCCATGGCCGTGTCATCACAATGCCCCATGACCCCTGTCATCACAATGCTCCATGGCCCCTGTCATCCCAGTGCTCCATGATATCTTTCTTCACAATTCTAGATGACCACTGTCATTACAATGCCCCATGACACCTCTCTTCACATTTCGCCATGGCCCTTGTCATCGCAATGCTCCATGAACCGTGTCATCACAATATTCCAGGACACTTGTCGTCACAATGATCCTTGACCACATTCATCTGAATACTCCATGGCCTATGTATTCACAATTTTTCATGGCCCCTGAAATAAAATTGCTCCATGTTCCCTTTCTAACAATGCCCCATGACCACTGTCAACACATTGTCAAATGACACCTGTCATCACAATGCTCCATGGCCCCTTTCATCACTATGCTCCAATATCCCTGTCTTCACAATGTTCTAAACAATTGTCATCACAATGCTCCATGACCCCTGTAATCACAATGCTCCATTCCCTTTTCATCACAGTGCTACAGAATTCTGGTCATCACAATATTCCATAACCGTGTCATCACAATGCTCTATGACCCCTGTCATCACAGTGCTCCATGACGCCTGTAAACACAATGCTCCACTGCCCCTTTCATCACTATGCTCCATGATCCCTGTCATCACAATGCTCTAGAACAATTTTCATCACAATGCTCTAAGGCCCCTTTCATCACTATGCTCCATGATCCCTGTCTTCACAATGTTGTAAACAATTTTCTTCACAATGCTCCATGACCCCTGTACTCACAATGCTCCATTCCCTTTTCATCACAGTGCTACAGAATTCTGGTCATCACAATATTCCATAACCGTGTCATCACAATGCTCTATGACCCCTGTCATAACAATGCTCCACTACACTTGTCATCGCAATGCTCCATGAACCGTGTCATCAAAATATTCCAGGACACTTTTCATCACAATGATGCTTGACCACATTCATCTGAATACTCCATAGCCTATGTATTCACAATTTTTCATGGCCCCTGAAATCAAATTGCTCCATGTTCCCTTTCTAACAATGCTCCATGACCACTGTCAACACATTGTCCCATGACGCCTGTCATCACAACGCTCCATGGCCCCTTTCATCACTATGCTCCATGATCCCTGTCTTCACAATGTTCTAAACTATTGTCATCAAAATGCTCCATGAACCCTGTAATCACAATGCTCCATTCCCTTTTCAACACAGTGCTACAGAATTCTGGTCATCACAATATTCCATAACCGTGTCAGCACAATGCTCTATGACCCCTGTCATCACAAAGCTCCACGACACTTGTCATCACAATGATCCATAACCACATTCATCACAATGCTTCATGACCACTGTCATCACAATGCTCGATGACCCTTGTCATCACAATGCTCCATGCCGTTGTCATCAGAATGCTCCTTGGCCCCTCTAATCACAATGGTCCATGCCCTTTTTATCACAATGCTCCAGAATTCTTGTCATCATAATGTTCCATGGCCGTGTCATCACAATGCCCCATGAACCTTGTCATCACAATGCTCCATGGCCCCTATAATCCCAGTGCTCCATGATATCTTTCTTCACAATTCTAGATGACCACTGTCATCACAATGCCCCATGACACCTCTCTTTACATTTCGCCATGGCCCTTGTCATCACAATACTCCATAATCCGTGTCATCACAATATTCCAGGACACTTTTCATCACAATGATCCTTGACCACATTCATCTGAATACTCCATGGCCTATGTATTCACAATTTTTCATGTCCCCTGAAATCAAATTGCTCCATGTTCCCTTTCTAACAATGCTCCATGACCACTGTCAACACAATGTCCCATGAGGCCTGTCATCACAATGCTCCATGGCCCCTTTCATCTCTATGCTCCATGATCCCTGTCATCACAATGTTCTAGAACAATTGTCATCACAATGCTCCATGACCCTTGTAATCACAATGCTCCATTCCCTTTTCATCACAGTGCTACAGAATTCTGGTCATCACAGTATTCCATAACCGTGTCATCACAATGCTCTATGACCCCTGTCATCACACTGCTCCACGACACTTGTCATCACAATGATCCATGACCACATTCATCACAATGCTTCATGACCACTGTCATCACAATGCTCGATGACCCTTGTCATCACAATGCTCCATGCCGTTGTCATCAGAATGCTCCTTGGCCCCTCTAATCACAATGGTCTATGCCCTTTTTATCACAATGCTCCAGAATTCTTGTCATCATATTGTTCCATGGCCGTGTCATCACAATGCCCCATGACCCCTGTCATCACAATGCTCCATGGCCCCTGTCATCCCAGTGCTCCATGATATCTTTCTTCACAATTCTAGATGACCACTGTCATTACAATGCCCCATGACACCTGTCTTTACATTTCGCCATGGCCCTTGTCATCGCAATACTCCATAATCCGTGTCATCACAATATTCCAGGACACTTTTCATCACAATGATCCTTGACCACATTCATCTGAATATTCCATGGCCTATGTATTCACATTTTTTCATGTCCCCTGAAATCAAATTGCTCCATGTTCCCTTTCTAACAATGCTCCATGACCACTGTCAACACAATGTCCCATGAGGCCTGTCATCACAATGCTCCATGGCCCCTTTCATCACTATGCTCCATGATCCCTGTCATCACAATGTTCTAGAACAATTGTCATCACAATGCTCCATGACCCCTGTAATCACAATTCTCCATTCCCTTTTCATCACAGTGCTACAGAATTCTGGTCATCACAGTATTCCATAACCGTGTCATCACAATGCTCTATGACCCCTGTCATCACAATGCTCCACGACACTTGTCATCACAATGATCCATGACCACATTCATCACAATGCTTCATGAACACTGTCATCACAATGCTCGATGACACTTGTCATCACAATGCTCCATGCCGTTGTCATCAGAATGCTCCTTGGCCCCACTAATCACAATGGTCCATGCCCTTTTTATCACAATGCTCCAGAATTCTTGTCATCATAATGTTCCATGGCCGTGTCATCACAATGCCCCATGACCCCTGTCATCACAATGCTCCATGGCCCCTGTCATCCCAGTGCTCCATGATATCTTTCTTCACAATTCTAGAGGACCACTGTCATCACAATGCCCCATGACACCTGTCTTCACATTTCGCCATGGCCCTTGTCATCGCAATGCTCCATGAACCGTGTCATCACAATATTCCAGGACACTTGTCGTCACAATGATCCTTGACCACATTCATCTGAATACTCCATGGCCTATGTATTCACAATTTTTCATGGCCCCTGAAATCAAATTGCTCCATGTTCCCTTTCTAACAATGCCCCATGACGACTGTCAACACATTGTCCAATGACACCTGTCATCACAATGCTCCATGGCCCCTTTCATCACTATGCTCCAATATCCCTGTCTTCACAATGTTCTAAACAATTGTCATCACAATGCTCCATTACCCCTGTAATCACAATGCTCCATTCCCTTTTCATCACAGTGCTACAGAATACTGGTCATCACAATATTCAATAACCGTGCCATCACAATGCTCTATGACCCCTGTCATCACAATGCTCCACGACACTTGTCATCACAGTGATCCATAACCAAATTCATCACAATGCTTCATGACCACTGTCATCACAATGCTCGATGACCCTTGTCATCACAATGCTCCATGCCGTTGTCATCAGAATACTCCTTGGCCCCTCTAATCACAATGGTCCATGCCCTTTTTATCACAATGCTCCAGAATTCTTGTCATCATAATGTTCCATGGCCGTGTCATCACAATGCCCCATGACCCATTTCCTCACAATGCTCCATGGCCCCTGTCATCCCAGTGCTCCATGATATCTTTCTTCACAATTGTAGATGACCATTGTCATCACAATGCCCCATGACACCTGTCTTCACATTTCGCCATGGCCCTTGTCATCGCAATGCTCCATGAACCGTGTCATCACAATATTCCAGGACAATTGTCGTCACAATGATCCTTGACCATATTCATCTGAATACTCCATGGCCTATGTATTCACAATTTTCATGGCCCCTGAAATCAAATTGCTCCATGTTCCCTTTCTAACAATGCTCCATGACCACTGTCGACACAATGTCCCATGATGCCTATCATCACAATTCTCCATGGCCCCTTTCATCACTATGCTCCATGATCCCTGTAATCACAATGTTCTAGAACAATTGTCATCACAATGCTCCATGACCCCTGTAATCACAATGCTCCATTCCCTTTCCATCACAGTGCTACAGAATTCTGGTCATCACAATATTCCATAACCGTGTCATCACAATGCTCTATGACACCTGTCATCACAGTGCTCCATGACGCCTGTAAACACAATGCTCCACTGCCCCTTTCATCACTATGCTCCATGATCCCTGTCATCACAATGCTCTAGAACAATTTTCATCACAATGCTCTAAGGCCCCTTTCATCACTATGCTCCATGATCCCTGTCTTCACAATGTTCTAAACAATTTTCATCACAATGCTCCATGACCACTCTACTCACAATGCTCCATTCCCTTTTCATCACAGTGCTACAGAATTCTGGTCATCACAATATTCCATAACCGTGTCATCACAATGCTCTATGACCCCTGTCATAACAATGCTCCACTACACTTGTCATCGCAATGCTCCATGAACCGTGTCATCACAATATTCCAGGACACTTTTCATCACAATGATGCTTGACCACATTCATCTGAATACTCCATAGCCTATGTATTCACAATTTTTCATGGCCCCTGAAATCAAATTGCTCCATGTTCCCTTTCTAACAATGCTCCATGACCACTGTCAACACATTGTCCCATGACGCCTGTCATCACAACGCTCCATGGCCCCTTTCATCACTATGCTCCATGATCCCTGTCTTCACAATGTTCTAAACTATTGTCATCAAAATGCTCCATGAACCCTGTAATCACAATGCTCCATTCCCTTTTCAACACAGTGCTACAGAATTCTGGTCATCACAATATTCCATAACCGTGTCAGCACAATGCTCTATGACCCCTGTCATCACAAAGCTCCACGACACTTGTCATCACAATGATCCATAACCACATTCATCACAATGCTTCATGACCACTGTCATCACAATGCTCGATGACCCTTGTCATCACAATGCTCCATGCCGTTGTCATCAGAATGCTCCTTGGCCCCTCTAATCACAATGGTCCATGCCCTTTTTATCACAATGCTCCAGAATTCTTGTCATCATAATGTTCCATGGCCGTGTCATCACAATGCCCCATGACCCCTGTCATCACAATGCTCCATGGCCCCTGTCATCCCAGTGCTCCATGATATCTTTCTTCACAATTCTAGATGACCACTGTCATTACAATGCCCTATGACACCTGTCTTTACATTTCGCCATGGCCCTTGACATCGCAATACTCCATAATCCGTGTCATCACAATATTCCAGGACACTTTTCATCACAATGATCCTTGACAACATTCATCTGAATATTCAATGGCCTATGTATTCACATTTTTTCATGTCCCCTGAAATCAAATTGCTCCATGTTCCCTTTCTAACAATGCTCCATGACCACTGTCAGCACAATGTCCCATGAGGCCTGTCATCACAATGCTCCATGGCCCCTTTCATCAGTATGCTCCATGATCCCTGTCATCACAATGTTCTAGAACAATTGTCATCACAATGCTCCATGACCCTTGTAATCACAATGCTCCATTCCCTTTTCATCACAGTGCTACAGAATTCTGGTCATCACAGTATTACATAACCGTGTCATCACAATGCTCTATGACCCCTGTCATCACAATGCTCCACGACACTTGTCATCACAATGATCCATGACCACATTCATCACAATGCTTCATGACCACTGTCATCACAATGCTCGATGACACTTGTCATCACAATGCTCCATGCCGTTGTCATCAGAATGCTCCTTGGCCCCTCTAATCACAATGGTCCATGCCCTTTTTATCACAATGCTCCAGAATTCTTGTCATCATAATGTTCCATGGCCGTGTCATCACAATGCCCCATGACCCCTGTCATCACAATGCTCCATGGCCCCTGTCATCCCAGTGCTCCATGATATCTTTCTTCACAATTCTAGAGGACCACTGTCATCACAATGCCCCATGACACCTGTCTTCACATTTCGCCATTGCCCTTGTCATCGCAATGCTCCATGAACCGTGTCATCACAATATTCCAGGACACTTTTCGTCACAATGATCCTTGACCACATTCATCTGAATACTCCATGGCCTATGTATTCATAATTTTTCATGGCCCCTGAAATCAAATTGCTCCATGTTCCCTTTCTAACAATGCTCCATGACCACTGTCAACATATTGTCCCATGACGCCTGTCATAACAATGCTCCATGGCCCCTTTCATCACTATGCTCCATGATCCCTGTTTTCACAATGTTCTAGAACAATTGTCATCACAATGCTCCATGACCCCTGTAAACACAATGCTCCATTCCCTTTCATCACTGTGCTAAAGAATTCTGGTTATCACAATATTCCATAACCGTGTCATCACAATGCCCTATGAGCCCTGTCATCACAATGCTCCACGACAATTGTCATCACAATGATCCATGACCACATTCATCACAATGCTTCCTGACCACTGTCATCACAATGCTCGATGACCCTGGTCATCACAGTGCTCCATGCCGTTGTCATCAGAATGCTCCTTGGCCCCTCTAATCACAATGGTCTATGCCCTTTTTATCACAATGCTCCAGAATTCTTGTCATCATATTGTTCCATGGCCGTGTCATCACAATGCCCCATGACCCCTGTCATCACAATGCTCCATGGCCCCTGTCATCCCAGTGCTCCATGATATCTTTCTTCACAATTCTAGATGACCACTGTCATCACAATGCCCCATGACACCTGTCTTCACATTTCGCCATGGCCCTTGTCATCGCAATGCTCCATGAACCGTGTCATCACAATATTCCAGGAAACTTTTCATCACAATGATCCTTGACCACATTCATCTGAATACTCCATGGCCTATATATTCACAATTTTTCATGTCCCCTGAAATCAAATTGCTCCATGTTCCATTTCTAACAATGCTCCATGACCACTGTCAACACAATGTCCCATGAGGCCTGTCATCACAATGCTCCATGGCCCATTTCATCACTATGCTCCATGATCCCTGTCATCACAATGTTCTAGAACGATTGTCATCACAATGCTCCATGACCCCTGTAATCACAATGCTCCATTCCCTTTTCATCACAGTGCTACAGAATTCTGGTCATCACAATATTCCATAACCGTGTCATCACAATGCTCTATGACCCCTGTCATCACAATGCTCCACGACACTTGTCATCACAATGATCCATGACCACATTCATCACAATGCTTCATGACCACTGTCATCACAATGCTCGATGACACTTGTCATCACAATGCTCCATGCCGTTGTCATCAGAATGCTCCTTGGCCCCTCTAATCACAATGGTCCATGCCCTTTTTATCACGATGCTCCAGAATTCTTGTCATCATAATGTTCCATGGCCGTGTCATCACAATGTCCCATGACCCCTGTCATCACAATGATCCATGGCCCCTGTCATCCCAGTGCACCATGATATCTTTCTTCACAATTCTAGAGGACCACTGTCATCACAATGCCCCATGACACCTGTCTTCACATTTCGCCATGGCCCTTGTCATCGCAATGCTCCATGAACCGTGTCATCACAATATTCCAGGACACTTTTCGTCACAATGATCCTTGACCACATTCATCTGAATACTCCATGGCCTATGTATTCACAATTTTTCATGGCCCCTGAAATCAAATTGCTCCATGTTCCCTTTCTAACAATGCTCCATGACCACTGTCAAAATATTGTCCCATGACACCTGTCATCACAATGCTCCATGGCCCCATTCATCACTATGCTCCATGATCCCTGTCTTCACAATGTTCTAAAGTATTGTCATCAAAATGCTCCATGACCCCTGTAATCACAATGCTCCATTCCCTTTCATCACATTGCTACAGAATTCTGGTCATCACAATATTCCATAACCGTGTCATCACAATGCTCTATGAGCCCTGTCATCACAATGCTCCACGACACTTGTCATCACAATGATCCATGACCACATTCATCACAATGCTTCATGACCACTGTCATCACAATGCTCGATGACCCTTGTCATCACAATGCTCCATGCCGTTGTCATCAGAATGCTCCTTGGCCCCTCTAATCACAATGGTCCATGCCCTTTTTATCACAATGCTCCAGAATTCTTGTCATCATAATGTTCCATAGCCGTGTCATCACAATGCACCATGACCACTGTCATCACAATGCTCCATGGCCCCTGTCATCCCAGTGCTCCATGATATGTTTCTTCACAATTCTAGATGACCACTGTCATCACAATGCCCCATGACACCTGTCTTCACATTTCGCCATGGCCCCTGTCATCGCAATGCTCCATGAACCGTGTCATCACAATACTCCAGGACAATTTTCGTCACAATGATCCTTGACAACATTCATCTGAATACTCCAAAGCCTATGTATTCAAAATTTTTCATGGCCCCTGCAATCAAATTGCTCCATGTTCCCTTTCTAACAATGTTCCATGACCACTGTCAATATATTGTCCCATAACGCCTGTCATCACAATGCTCCATGGCCCCTTTCATCACTATGCTCCATGATCCCTGTCTTCACAATGTTCTAGAACAATTGTCATCACAATGCTCCATGACCCCTGTAATCACAATGCTCCATTCCCTTTCATCACATTGCTACAGAATTCTGGTCATCACAATATTCCATAACCGTGTCATCACAATGCTCTATGAGCCCTGTCATCACAATGCTCCACGACACTTGTCATCACAATGATCCATGACCACATTCATCACAATGCTTCATGACCACTGTCATCACAATGCTCGATGACCCTTGTCATCACAATGCTCCATGCCGTTGTCATCAGAATGCTCCTTGGCCCCTCTAATCACAATGGTCTGTGCCCTTTTTATCACAATGCTCCAGAATTCTTGTCATCATAATGTTCCATGGCCGTGTCATCACAATGCCCCATGACCCCTGTCATCACAATGCTCCATGGCCCCTGTCATCCCAGTGCTCCATGATATCTTTCTTCACAATTCTAGATGACCACTGTCATCACAATGCCCCATGACACCTGTCTTCACATTTCGCCATGGCCCCTGGCATCGCAATGCTCCATGAACCGTGTCATCACAATATTCCAGGACAATTTTCGTCACAATGATCCATGACCACATTCATCTGAATACTCCATAGCCTATGTATTCACAATTTTTCATGGCCCCTGAAATCAAATTGCTCCATGTTCCCTTTCTAACAATGCTCCATGACCACTGTCAACACAATGTCCCATGACACCTGTCATCACAATGCTCCATGGCCCCTTTCATCACTATGCTCCATGATCCCTGTCATTACAATGTTCTAGAACAATTGTCATCACAATGCTCCATGACCCATGTAATCACAATGCTCCATTCCATTTTCATCACAGTGCTACAGAATTCTGGTCATCACAATATTCCATAACCGTGTCATCACAATGCTCTATGACCCCTGTCATCACACGGCTCAACGACACTTGTCATCACAATGATCCATGACCACATTCATCACAATGCTTCATGACCACTGTCATCACAATGCTCGATGACACTTGTCATCACAATGCTCCATGCCGTTGCCATCAGAATGCTCCTTGGCCCCTCTAATCACAATGGTCCATGACCTTTTTATCACAATGCTCCAGAATTCTTGTCATCATAATGTTCCATGGCCGTGTCATCACAATGCCCCATCACCCCTGTCATCACAATGCTCCATGGCCCCTGTCATCCCAGTGCTCCATATCTTTCTTCAAAATTCTAGATGACGACTGTCATCACAATGCCCCATGACACTTGTCTTCACATTTCGCCATGGCCCTTGTCATCGCAATGCTCCATGAACCGTGTTATCACAATATTCCAGGACACTTTTCGTCACAATGATCCTTGACCACATCCATATGAATAATCTATGGCCTATGTATTCACAATTTTTCATGGCCCCTGAAATCAAATTGCATCATGTTCCCTTTCTAACAATGCTCCATGACCACTGTCAACATATTGTCCCATGACGCCCTGTCCTCACAATGCTCCATGGCCCCTTTCATCACTATGCTCCATGATCACTGTCTTCACAATGTTCTAGAACAATTTTCATCACAATGCTCCATGACCCCTGTAATCACAATGCTCCATTCCCTTTCATCACAGTGCTACAGGATTCTGGTCATCACAATATTCCATAACCGTGTCATCACAATGCTCTATGAGCCCTGTCATCACAATGCTCCACGACACATGTCATCACAATGATCCATGACCACATTCATCACAATGCTTCATGACCACTCTCATCACAATGCTCGATGACACTTCTCAACACAATGCTCCATGCGGATGTCATCAGAATGCTCCTTGGCCCCTCTAATCACAATGGTCCATGCCCTTTTTATCACAATGCTCCAGAATTCTTGTCATCATAATGTTCCATGGCCGTGTCATCACAATGCCCCATGACCCTTGTCATCACAATGCTCGATGGCCCCTGTCATCCCAGTGCTCCATGATATCTTTCTTCACAATTCTAGGTGACCACTGTCATCACAATGCCCCATGACACCTGTCTTCACATTTCACCTTGGCCCTTCTCAGCGCAATGCTCCATGAACCGTGTCATCACAATATTCCAGTACACTTTTCGTCACAATGATCCTTGACAACATTCATCTGAACACTCCATGGCCTATGTATTCACAATTGTTCATGGCCCCTGAAATCAAATTGCTCCATGTTCCCTTTCTAACAATGCTCCATGACCACTGTCAACACAATGTCCCATGACGCCTGTCATCACAATGCTCCATGGCCCCTTTCATCACTATGCTCCATGATCCCTGTCATCGCAATGTTGTAGAACATTTGTCATCACAATGCTCGATGACCCCTGAAATCACAATGCTCCATTCCGTTTTCATCACAGTGCTACAGAATTCTGGTCATCACAATATTCCATAACCGTGTCATCACAATGCTCTATGACCCGTGTCATCACAATGCTCCACGACACATGTCATCACAATGATCGATGACCACATTCATCACAATGCTTCATGACCACTGTCATCACAATGCTCGATGACCCTTGTCATCACAATGCTCCATGCCGTTGTCATCAGAATGCTCCTGGGCCGTCTAAACACAATGGTCCATGCCCTTTTTATCACAATGCTCCAGAATTCTTGTCATCATAATGTTCCATGGCCGTGTCATCACAATGCCCCATGACCCCTGTCATCACAATGTTCCATGGCCCCTATCATCCCAGTGCTCCATGATATCTCTCTTCACAATTCTAGATGACCACTGTCATCACAATGCCCCATGACACCTGTCTTCACATTTCGCCATGGCCCTTGTCATCGCAATGCTCCATGAACCGTGTCATCACAATATTCCAGGACACTTTTCGTCACAATGATCCTTGACCACATTCATCTGAATACTCCATAGCCTATGTATTCACAATTTTTCATGGCCCCTGAAATTAAATTGCTCCATGTTCCCTTTCTAACAAAGCTCCATGACCACTGTCAACACATTGTCCCATGACGCCTGTCATCACAATGCTCCATGGCCCCTTTCATCACTATGCTCCATGATCCCTGTCTTCACAATGTTCTAGAACAATTGTCAACACAATGCTCCATGACCCCTGTAATCACAATGCTCCATTCCCTTTTCAACACAGTGCTACAGAATTCTGGTCATCACAATATTCCATAACCGTGTCAGCACAATGCTCTATGACCCCTGTCATCACAAAGCTCCACGACACTTGTCATCACAATGATCCATAACCACATTCATCACAATGCTTCATGACCACTGTCATCACAATGCTCGATGACCCTTGTCATCACAATGCTCCATGCCGTTGTCATCAGAATGCTCCTTGGCCCCTCTAATCACAATGGTCCATGCCCTTTTTATCACAATGCTCCAGAATTCTTGTCATCATAATGTTCCATGGCCGTGTCATCACAATGCCCCATGACCCCTGTCATCACAATGCTCCATGGCCCCTGTCATCCCAGTGCTCCATGATATCTTTCTTCACAATTCTAGATGACCACTGTCATTACAATGCCCTATGACACCTGTCTTTACATTTCGCCATGGCCCTTGACATCGCAATACTCCATAATCCGTGTCATCACAATATTCCAGGACACTTTTCATCACAATGATCCTTGACAACATTCATCTGAATATTCAATGGCCTATGTATTCACATTTTTTCATGTCCCCTGAAATCAAATTGCTCCATGTTCCCTTTCTAACAATGCTCCATGACCACTGTCAGCACAATGTCCCATGAGGCCTGTCATCACAATGCTCCATGGCCCCTTTCATCAGTATGCTCCATGATCCCTGTCATCACAATGTTCTAGAACAATTGTCATCACAATGCTCCATGACCCTTGTAATCACAATGCTCCATTCCCTTTTCATCACAGTGCTACAGAATTCTGGTCATCACAGTATTACATAACCGTGTCATCACAATGCTCTATGACCCCTGTCATCACAATGCTCCACGACACTTGTCATCACAATGATCCATGACCACATTCATCACAATGCTTCATGACCACTGTCATCACAATGCTCGATGACACTTGTCATCACAATGCTCCATGCCGTTGTCATCAGAATGCTCCTTGGCCCCTCTAATCACAATGGTCCATGCCCTTTTTATCACAATGCTCCAGAATTCTTGTCATCATAATGTTCCATGGCCGTGTCATCACAATGCCCCATGACCCCTGTCATCACAATGCTCCATGGCCCCTGTCATCCCAGTGCTCCATGATATCTTTCTTCACAATTCTAGAGGACCACTGTCATCACAATGCCCCATGACACCTGTCTTCACATTTCGCCATTGCCCTTGTCATCGCAATGCTCCATGAACCGTGTCATCACAATATTCCAGGACACTTTTCGTCACAATGATCCTTGACCACATTCATCTGAATACTCCATGGCCTATGTATTCATAATTTTTCATGGCCCCTGAAATCAAATTGCTCCATGTTCCCTTTCTAACAATGCTCCATGACCACTGTCAACATATTGTCCCATGACGCCTGTCATAACAATGCTCCATGGCCCCTTTCATCACTATGCTCCATGATCCCTGTTTTCACAATGTTCTAGAACAATTGTCATCACAATGCTCCATGACCCCTGTAAACACAATGCTCCATTCCCTTTCATCACTGTGCTAAAGAATTCTGGTTATCACAATATTCCATAACCGTGTCATCACAATGCCCTATGAGCCCTGTCATCACAATGCTCCACGACAATTGTCATCACAATGATCCATGACCACATTCATCACAATGCTTCCTGACCACTGTCATCACAATGCTCGATGACCCTGGTCATCACAGTGCTCCATGCCGTTGTCATCAGAATGCTCCTTGGCCCCTCTAATCACAATGGTCTATGCCCTTTTTATCACAATGCTCCAGAATTCTTGTCATCATATTGTTCCATGGCCGTGTCATCACAATGCCCCATGACCCCTGTCATCACAATGCTCCATGGCCCCTGTCATCCCAGTGCTCCATGATATCTTTCTTCACAATTCTAGATGACCACTGTCATCACAATGCCCCATGACACCTGTCTTCACATTTCGCCATGGCCCTTGTCATCGCAATGCTCCATGAACCGTGTCATCACAATATTCCAGGAAACTTTTCATCACAATGATCCTTGACCACATTCATCTGAATACTCCATGGCCTATATATTCACAATTTTTCATGTCCCCTGAAATCAAATTGCTCCATGTTCCATTTCTAACAATGCTCCATGACCACTGTCAACACAATGTCCCATGAGGCCTGTCATCACAATGCTCCATGGCCCCTTTCATCACTATGCTCCATGATCCCTGTCATCACAATGTTCTAGAACGATTGTCATCACAATGCTCCATGACCCCTGTAATCACAATGCTCCATTCCCTTTTCATCACAGTGCTACAGAATTCTGGTCATCACAATATTCCATAACCGTGTCATCACAATGCTCTATGACCCCTGTCATCACAATGCTCCACGACACTTGTCATCACAATGATCCATGACCACATTCATCACAATGCTTCATGACCACTGTCATCACAATGCTCGATGACACTTGTCATCACAATGCTCCATGCCGTTGTCATCAGAATGCTCCTTGGCCCCTCTAATCACAATGGTCCATGCCCTTTTTATCACGATGCTCCAGAATTCTTGTCATCATAATGTTCCATGGCCGTGTCATCACAATGTCCCATGACCCCTGTCATCACAATGATCCATGGCCCCTGTCATCCCAGTGCACCATGATATCTTTCTTCACAATTCTAGAGGACCACTGTCATCACAATGCCCCATGACACCTGTCTTCACATTTCGCCATGGCCCTTGTCATCGCAATGCTCCATGAACCGTGTCATCACAATATTCCAGGACACTTTTCGTCACAATGATCCTTGACCACATTCATCTGAATACTCCATGGCCTATGTATTCACAATTTTTCATGGCCCCTGAAATCAAATTGCTCCATGTTCCCTTTCTAACAATGCTCCATGACCACTGTCAAAATATTGTCCCATGACACCTGTCATCACAATGCTCCATGGCCCCATTCATCACTATGCTCCATGATCCCTGTCTTCACAATGTTCTAAAGTATTGTCATCAAAATGCTCCATGACCCCTGTAATCACAATGCTCCATTCCCTTTCATCACATTGCTACAGAATTCTGGTCATCACAATATTCCATAACCGTGTCATCACAATGCTCTATGAGCCCTGTCATCACAATGCTCCACGACACTTGTCATCACAATGATCCATGACCACATTCATCACAATGCTTCATGACCACTGTCATCACAATGCTCGATGACCCTTGTCATCACAATGCTCCATGCCGTTGTCATCAGAATGCTCCTTGGCCCCTCTAATCACAATGGTCCATGCCCTTTTTATCACAATGCTCCAGAATTCTTGTCATCATAATGTTCCATAGCCGTGTCATCACAATGCACCATGACCACTGTCATCACAATGCTCCATGGCCCCTGTCATCCCAGTGCTCCATGATATGTTTCTTCACAATTCTAGATGACCACTGTCATCACAATGCCCCATGACACCTGTCTTCACATTTCGCCATGGCCCCTGTCATCGCAATGCTCCATGAACCGTGTCATCACAATACTCCAGGACAATTTTCGTCACAATGATCCTTGACAACATTCATCTGAATACTCCAAAGCCTATGTATTCAAAATTTTTCATGGCCCCTGCAATCAAATTGCTCCATGTTCCCTTTCTAACAATGTTCCATGACCACTGTCAATATATTGTCCCATAACGCCTGTCATCACAATGCTCCATGGCCCCTTTCATCACTATGCTCCATGATCCCTGTCTTCACAATGTTCTAGAACAATTGTCATCACAATGCTCCATGACCCCTGTAATCACAATGCTCCATTCCCTTTCATCACATTGCTACAGAATTCTGGTCATCACAATATTCCATAACCGTGTCATCACAATGCTCTATGAGCCCTGTCATCACAATGCTCCACGACACTTGTCATCACAATGATCCATGACCACATTCATCACAATGCTTCATGACCACTGTCATCACAATGCTCGATGACCCTTGTCATCACAATGCTCCATGCCGTTGTCATCAGAATGCTCCTTGGCCCCTCTAATCACAATGGTCTGTGCCCTTTTTATCACAATGCTCCAGAATTCTTGTCATCATAATGTTCCATGGCCGTGTCATCACAATGCCCCATGACCCCTGTCATCACAATGCTCCATGGCCCCTGTCATCCCAGTGCTCCATGATATCTTTCTTCACAATTCTAGATGACCACTGTCATCACAATGCCCCATGACACCTGTCTTCACATTTCGCCATGGCCCCTGGCATCGCAATGCTCCATGAACCGTGTCATCACAATATTCCAGGACAATTTTCGTCACAATGATCCATGACCACATTCATCTGAATACTCCATAGCCTATGTATTCACAATTTTTCATGGCCCCTGAAATCAAATTGCTCCATGTTCCCTTTCTAACAATGCTCCATGACCACTGTCAACACAATGTCCCATGACACCTGTCATCACAATGCTCCATGGCCCCTTTCATCACTATGCTCCATGATCCCTGTCATTACAATGTTCTAGAACAATTGTCATCACAATGCTCCATGACCCATGTAATCACAATGCTCCATTCCATTTTCATCACAGTGCTACAGAATTCTGGTCATCACAATATTCCATAACCGTGTCATCACAATGCTCTATGACCCCTGTCATCACACGGCTCAACGACACTTGTCATCACAATGATCCATGACCACATTCATCACAATGCTTCATGACCACTGTCATCACAATGCTCGATGACACTTGTCATCACAATGCTCCATGCCGTTGCCATCAGAATGCTCCTTGGCCCCTCTAATCACAATGGTCCATGACCTTTTTATCACAATGCTCCAGAATTCTTGTCATCATAATGTTCCATGGCCGTGTCATCACAATGCCCCATCACCCCTGTCATCACAATGCTCCATGGCCCCTGTCATCCCAGTGCTCCATATCTTTCTTCAAAATTCTAGATGACGACTGTCATCACAATGCCCCATGACACTTGTCTTCACATTTCGCCATGGCCCTTGTCATCGCAATGCTCCATGAACCGTGTTATCACAATATTCCAGGACACTTTTCGTCACAATGATCCTTGACCACATCCATATGAATAATCTATGGCCTATGTATTCACAATTTTTCATGGCCCCTGAAATCAAATTGCATCATGTTCCCTTTCTAACAATGCTCCATGACCACTGTCAACATATTGTCCCATGACGCCCTGTCCTCACAATGCTCCATGGCCCCTTTCATCACTATGCTCCATGATCACTGTCTTCACAATGTTCTAGAACAATTTTCATCACAATGCTCCATGACCCCTGTAATCACAATGCTCCATTCCCTTTCATCACAGTGCTACAGGATTCTGGTCATCACAATATTCCATAACCGTGTCATCACAATGCTCTATGAGCCCTGTCATCACAATGCTCCACGACACATGTCATCACAATGATCCATGACCACATTCATCACAATGCTTCATGACCACTCTCATCACAATGCTCGATGACACTTCTCAACACAATGCTCCATGCGGATGTCATCAGAATGCTCCTTGGCCCCTCTAATCACAATGGTCCATGCCCTTTTTATCACAATGCTCCAGAATTCTTGTCATCATAATGTTCCATGGCCGTGTCATCACAATGCCCCATGACCCTTGTCATCACAATGCTCGATGGCCCCTGTCATCCCAGTGCTCCATGATATCTTTCTTCACAATTCTAGGTGACCACTGTCATCACAATGCCCCATGACACCTGTCTTCACATTTCACCTTGGCCCTTCTCAGCGCAATGCTCCATGAACCGTGTCATCACAATATTCCAGTACACTTTTCGTCACAATGATCCTTGACAACATTCATCTGAACACTCCATGGCCTATGTATTCACAATTGTTCATGGCCCCTGAAATCAAATTGCTCCATGTTCCCTTTCTAACAATGCTCCATGACCACTGTCAACACAATGTCCCATGACGCCTGTCATCACAATGCTCCATGGCCCCTTTCATCACTATGCTCCATGATCCCTGTCATCGCAATGTTGTAGAACATTTGTCATCACAATGCTCGATGACCCCTGAAATCACAATGCTCCATTCCGTTTTCATCACAGTGCTACAGAATTCTGGTCATCACAATATTCCATAACCGTGTCATCACAATGCTCTATGACCCGTGTCATCACAATGCTCCACGACACATGTCATCACAATGATCGATGACCACATTCATCACAATGCTTCATGACCACTGTCATCACAATGCTCGATGACCCTTGTCATCACAATGCTCCATGCCGTTGTCATCAGAATGCTCCTGGGCCGTCTAAACACAATGGTCCATGCCCTTTTTATCACAATGCTCCAGAATTCTTGTCATCATAATGTTCCATGGCCGTGTCATCACAATGCCCCATGACCCCTGTCATCACAATGTTCCATGGCCCCTATCATCCCAGTGCTCCATGATATCTCTCTTCACAATTCTAGATGACCACTGTCATCACAATGCCCCATGACACCTGTCTTCACATTTCGCCATGGCCCTTGTCATCGCAATGCTCCATGAACCGTGTCATCACAATATTCCAGGACACTTTTCGTCACAATGATCCTTGACCACATTCATCTGAATACTCCATAGCCTATGTATTCACAATTTTTCATGGCCCCTGAAATTAAATTGCTCCATGTTCCCTTTCTAACAAAGCTCCATGACCACTGTCAACACATTGTCCCATGACGCCTGTCATCACAATGCTCCATGGCCCCTTTCATCACTATGCTCCATGATCCCTGTCTTCACAATGTTCTAGAACAATTGTCAACACAATGCTCCATGACCCCTTTAATCACAATGCTCCATTCCCTTTCGTCACAGTGCTACAGAATTCTGGTCATCACAATATTCCATAACCGTGTCATCACAATGCTCTATGAGCCCTGTCATCACAATGCTCCACGACACTTGTCATCACAATGATCCATGACCACATTCATCACAATGCTTCATGACCACTGTCATCACAATGCTCGATGACACTGGTCATCACAATGCTCCATGCCGTTGTCATCAGAATGCTCCTTGGCCCCTCTAATCAAAATGGTCCATGCCCTGTTTATCACAATGCTCCAGAATTCTTGTCATCATAATGTTCCATGGCCGTGTCATCACAATGCCCCATGACCCCTGTCATCACAATGCTCCATGGCCCCTGTCATCGCACTGCTCCATGATATCTTTCTTCACAATTCTAGATGACCACTGTCATCACAAAGGCCCATGAAACCTGTCTTCACATTTCTCCATGGCCCTTGTCATCGCAATGCTCCATGAACCGTGTCTTCACAATATTCCAGTACACTTGTCCTCACAATGATCCTTGACCACATTCATGTGAATACTCCATGGCCTATGTATTCACAATTTTTCATGGCCCATGAAATCAAATTGCTCCATGTTCCCTTTCTAACAATGCCCCATGACCACTGTCAACACATTGTCCCATGACACCTGTCATCACAATGCTCCATGGCCCCGTTCATCACTATGCTCCATGATCCGTGTCTTCACAATGTTCTAAACAATTGTCATCACAATGCTCCATGACCCCTGTAATCACAATGCTCCATTCCCTTTTCATCACAGTGCTACAGAATACTGGTCATCACAATATTCAATAACCGTGCCATCACAATGCTCTATGACCCCTGTCATCACAATGCTCCACGACACTTGTCATCACAGTGATCCATAACCAAATTCATCACAATGCTTCATAACCACTGTCATCACAATGCTCGATGACCCTTGTCATCACAATGCTCCATGCCGTTGTCATCAGAATGCTCCTTGGCCCCTCTAATCACAATGGTCCATGCCCTTTTTATCACAATGCTCCAGAATTCTTGTCATCATAATGTTCCATGGCCGTGTCATCACAATGCCCCATGACCCATTTCCTCACAATGCTCCATGGCCCCTGTCATCCCAGTGCTCCATGATATCTTTCTTCACAATTGTAGATGACCACTGTCATCACAATGCCCCATGACACCTGTCTTCACATTTCGCCATGGCCCTTGTCATCGCAATGCTCCATGAACCGTGTCATCACAATATTCCAGGACACTTGTCGTCACAATGATCCTTGACCACATTCATGTGAATACTAAATGGCCTATGTATTCACAATTTTTCATGGCCCCTGAAATCAAATTGCTCCATGTTCCCTTTCTAACAATGCCCCATGACCACTGTCAACACATTGTCCCATGACACCTGTCATCACAATGCTCCATGGCCCCTTTCATCACTATGCTCCATGATCCCTGTCTTCACAATGTCCTAAACAATTGTCATCACAATGCTCCATGACCCCTGTAATCACAATGCTCCATTCCCTTTTCATCACAGTGCTACAGAATACTGGTCATCACAATATTCAATAACCGTGCCATCACAATGCTCTATGACCCCTGTCATCACAATGCTCCACGACACTTGTCATCACAGTGATCCATAACCAAATTCATCACAATGCTTCATAACCACTGTCATCACAATTCTCGATGACCCTTGTCATCACAATGTTCCATGCCGTTGTCATCAGAATGCTCCTTGGCCCCTCTAATCACAATGGTCCATGACCTTTTTATCACAATGCTCCAGAATTCTTGTCATCATAATGTTCCATGGCCGTGTCATCACAATGCCCCATGACCCATTTCCTCACAATGCTCCATGGCCCCTGTCATCCCAGTGCTCCATGATATCTTTCTTCACAATTGTAGATGACCACTGTCATCACAATGCCCCATGACACCTGTCTTCACATTTCGCCATGGCCCTTGTCATCGCAATGCTCCATGAACCGTGTCATCACAATATTCCAGGACACTTGTCGTCACAATGATCCTTGACCACATTCATCTGAATACTCCATGGCCTATGTATTCACAATTTTTCATGGCCCCTGCAATCAAATTGCTCCATGTCCCCTTTCTAACAATGCTCCATGACCACTGTCGACACAATGTCCCATGATACCTATAATCACAATGCTCCATGGCCCCTTTCATCACTATGCTCCATGATCCCTGTAATCACAATGTTCTAGAACAATTGTCATGACAATGCTCCATGACCACTGTAATCACAATGCTCCATTCCCTTTTCATCACAGTGCTACAGAATTCTGGTCATCACAATATTCCATAACCGTGTCATCACAATGCTCTATGACCCCTGTCATCACAGTGCTCCATGACGCCTGTCAACACAATGCTCCACTGCCCCTTTCATCACTATGCTCCATGATCCCTGTCATCACAATGCTCTAGAAAAATTTTCATCACAATGCTCTATGACCCCTGTCATCAATATGCTCCACGACAGTTGTCATCACAATGATCCATGACCACATTCATCACAAGGCTCCATGCCGTTGTCATCAGAATGCTCCTTGGACCCTCTAATCACAATGGTCCATGACCTTTTTATCACAATGCTCCAGAATTCTTGTCATCATAATGTTCCATGGCCGTGTCATCACAATGCCCCATCACCCCTGTCATCACAATGCTCCATGGCCCCTGTCATCCCAGTGCTCCATGATATCTTTCTTCAAAATTCTAGATGACCACTGTCATCACAATGCCCCATGACACTTGTCTTCACATTTCGCCATGGCCCTTGTCATCGCAATGCTCCATGAACCGTGTTATCACAATATTCCAGTACACTTTTCGTCACAATGATCTTTGACCACATTCATCTGAATACTCCATGGCCTATGTATTCACAATTTTTCATGGCCCCTGAAATCAAATTGCTCCATGTTCCCTTTCTAACAAAGCTCCATGACCACTGTCAACATATTGTCCCATGACGCCTGTCATCACAATGCTCCATGGCCCCTTTCATCACTATGCTCCATGATCCCTGTCTTCACAATGTTCTAGAACAATTGTCATCACAATGCTCCATGACCCCTGTAATCACAATGCTCCATTCCCTTTCATCACAGTGCTACAGAATTCTGGTCATCACAATATTCCATAACCGTGTCATCACAATGCTCTATAAGCCCTGTCATCACAATGCTCCACGACATTTGTCATCACAATGATCCATGACCACATTCATCACAATGCTTCATGACCACTGTCATCACAACGCTCGATGACCCTTGTCATCACAATGCTCCATGCCGTTGTCATCAGAATGCTCCTTGGCCCCTCTAATCACAATGGTCCATGCCCTTTTTATCACAATGCTCCAGAATTCTTCTCATCATAATGTTCCATGGCCGTGTCATCACAATGCCCCATGACCCCTGTCATCACAATGCTCCATGGCCCCTGTCATCCCAGTGCTCCATGATATCTTTCTTCACAATTCTAGATGACCACTGTCATCACAATGCCCCATGACACCTGTCTTCACATTTCGCCATGGCCCTTGTCATCGCAATGCTCCATGAACCGTGTCATCACAATATTCCAGGAAACTTTTCATCACAATGATCCTTGACCACATTCATCTGAATACTCCATGGCCTATATATTCACAATTTTTCATGTCCCCTGAAATCAAATTGCTCCATGTTCCATTTCTAACAATGCTCCATGACCACTGTCAACACAATGTCCCATGAGGCCTGTCATCACAATGCTCCATGGCCCCTTTCATCACTATGCTCCATGATCCCTGTCATCACAATGTTCTAGAACGATTGTCATCACAATGCTCCATGACCCCTGTAATCACAATGCTCCATTCCCTTTTCATCACAGTGCTACAGAATTCTGGTCATCACAGTATTCCATAACCGTGTCATCACAATGCTCTATGACCCCTGTCATCACAATGCTCGATGACACTTGTCATCACAATGCTCCATGCCGTTGTCATCAGAATGCTCCTTGGCCCCTCTAATCACAATGGTCCATGCCCTTTTTATCACAATGCTCCAGAATTCTTGTCATCATAATGTTCCATGGCCGTGTCATCACAATGTCCCATGACCCCTGTCATCACAATGCTCCATGGCCCCTGTCATCCCAGTGCTCCATGATATCTTTCTTCACAATTCTAGAGGACCACTGTCATCACAATGCCCCATGACACCTGTCTTCACATTTCGCCATGGCCCTTGTCATCGCAATGCTCCATGAACCGTGTCATCACAATATTCCAGGACACTTTTCGTCACAATGATCCTTGACCACATTCATCTGAATACTCCATGGCCTATGTATTCACAATTTTTCATGGCCCCTGAAATCAAATTGCTCCATGTTCCCTTTCTAACAATGCTCCATGACCACTGTCAAAATATTGTCCCATGACACCTGTCATCACAATGCTCCATGGCCCCATTCATCACTATGCTCCATGATCCCTGTCTTCACAATGTTCTAAAGTATTGTCATCAAAATGCTCCATGACCCCTGTAATCACAATGCTCCATTCCCTTTCATCACATTGCTACAGAATTCTGGTCATCACAATATTCCATAACCGTGTCATCACAATGCTCTATGAGCCCTGTCATCACAATGCTCCACGACACTTGTCATCACAATGATCCATGACCACATTCATCACAATGCTTCATGACCACTGTCATCACAATGCTCGATGACCCTTGTCATCACAATGCTCCATGCCGTTGTCATCAGAATGCTCCTTGGCCCCTCTAATCACAATGGTACATGCCCTTTTTATCACAATGCTCCAGAATTCTTGTCATCATAATGTTCCATGGCCGTGTCATCACAATGCACCATGACCACTGTCATCACAATGCTCCATGGCCCCTGTCATCCCAGTGCTCCATGATATGTTTCTTCACAATTCTAGATGACCACTGTCATCACAATGCCCCATGACACCTGTCTTCACATTTCGCCATGGCCCCTGTCATCGCAATGCTCCATGAACCGTGTCATCACAATACTCCAGGACAATTTTCGTCACAATGATCCTTGACAACATTCATCTGAATACTCCAAAGCCTATGTATTCAAAATTTTTCATGGCCCCTGCAATCAAATTGCGCCATGTTCCCTTTCTAACAATGTTCCATGACCACTGTCAACATATTGTCCCATAACGCCTGTCATCACAATGCTCCATGGCCCCTTTCATCACTATGCTCCATGATCCCTGTCTTCACAATGTTCTAGAACAATTGTCATCACAATGCTCCATGACCCCTGTAATCACAATGCTCCATTCCCTTTCATCACATTGCTACAGAATTCTGGTCATCACAATATTCCATAACCGTGTCATCACAATGCTCTATGAGCCCTGTCATCACAATGCTCCACGACACTTGTCATCACAATGATCCATGACCACATTCATCACAATGCTTCATGACCACTGTCATCACAATGCTCGATGACCCTTGTCATCACAATGCTCCATGCCGTTGTCATCAGAATGCTCCTTGGCCCCTCTAATCACAATGGTCTGTGCCCTTTTTATCACAATGCTCCAGAATTCTTGTCATCATAATGTTCCATGGCCGTGTCATCACAATGCCCCATGACCCCTGTCATCACAATGCTCCATGGCCCCTGTCATCCCAGTGCTCCATGATATCTTTCTTCACAATTCTAGATGACCACTGTCATCACAATGCCCCATGACACCTGTCTTCACTTTTCGCCATGGCCCCTGGCATCGCAATGCTCCATGAACCGTGTCATCACAATATTCCAGGACAATTTTCGTCACAATGATCCATGACCACATTCATCTGAATACTCCATAGCCTATGTATTCACAATTTTTCATGGCCCCTGAAATCAAATTGCTCCATGTTCCCTTTCTAACAATGCTCCATGACCACTGTCAACACAATGTCCCATGACACCTGTCATCACAATGCTCCATGGCCCCTTTCATCACTATGCTCCATGATCCCTGTCATTACAATGTTCTAGAACAATTGTCATCACAATGCTCCATGACCCATGTAATCACAATGCTCCATTCCATTTTCATCACAGTGCTACAGAATTCTGGTCATCACAATATTCCATAACCGTGTCATCACAATGCTCTATGACCCCTGTCATCACACGGTTCAACGACACTTGTCATCACAATGATCCATGACCACATTCATCACAATGCTTCATGACCACTGTCATCACAATGCTCGATGACACTTGTCATCACAATGCTCCATGCCGTTGCCATCAGAATGCTCCTTGGCCCCTCTAATCACAATGGTCCATGACCTTTTTATCACAATGCTCCAGAATTCTTGTCATCATAATGTTCCATGGCCGTGTCATCACAATGCCCCATCACCCCTGTCATCACAATGCTCCATGGCCCCTGTCATCCCAGTGCTCCATATCTTTCTTCAAAATTCTAGATGACCACTGTCATCACAATGCCCCATGACACTTGTCTTCACATTTTGCCATGGCCCTTGTCATCGCAATGCTCCATGAACCGTGTTATCACAATATTCCAGGACACTTTTCGTCACAATGATCCTTGACCACATCAATATGAATAATCTATGGCCTATGTATTCACAATTTTTCATGGCCCCTTAAATCAAATTGCATCATGTTCCCTTTCTAACAATGCTCCATGACCACTGTCAACATATTGTCCCATGACGCCCTGTCCTCACAATGCTCCATGGCCCCTTTCATCACTATGCTCCATGATCACTGTCTTCACAATGTTCTAGAACAATTTTCATCACAATGCTCCATGACCCCTGTAATCACAATGCTCCATTCCCTTTCATCACAGTGCTACAGGATTCTGGTCATCACAATATTCCATAACCGTGTCATCACAATGCTCTATGAGCCCTGTCATCACAATGCTCCACGACACATGTCATCACAATGATCCATGACCACATTCATCACAATGCTTCATGACCACTCTCATCACAATGCTCGATGACACTTCTCAACACAATGCTCCATGCCGATGTCATCAGAATGCTCCTTGGCCCCTCTAATCACAATGGTCCATGCCCTTTTTATCACAATGCTCCAGAATTCTTGTCATCATAATGTTCCATGGCCGTGTCATCACAATGCCCCATGACCCTTGTCATCACAATGCTCCATGGCCCCTGTCATCCCAGTGCTCCATGATATCTTTCTTCACAATTCTAGGTGACCACTGTCATCACAATGCCCCATGACACCTGTCTTCACATTTCACCTTGGCCCTTCTCAGCGCAATGCTCCATGAACCGTGTCATCACAATATTCCAGTACACTTTTCGTCACAATGATCCTTGACAACATTCATCTGAACACTCCATGGCCTATGTATTCACAATTGTTCATGGCCCCTGAAATCAAATTGCTCCATGTTCCCTTTCTAACAATGCTCCATGACCACTGTCAACACAATGTCCCATGACGCCTGTCATCACAATGCTCCATGGCCCCTTTCATCACTATGGTCCATGATCCCTGTCATCGCAATGTTGTAGAACATTTGTCATCACAATGCTCGATGACCCCTGAAATCACAATGCTCAATTCCGTTTTCATCACAGTGCTACAGAATTCTGGTCATCACAATATTCCATAACCGTGTCATCACAATGCTCTATGACCCGTGTCATCACAATGCTCCACGACACATGTCATCACAATGATCGATGACCACATTCATCACAATGCTTCATGACCACTGTCATCACAATGCTCGATGACCCTTGTCATCACAATGCTCCATGCCGTTGTCATCAGAATGCTCCTGGGCCGTCTAAACACAATGGTCCATGCCCTTTTTATCACAATGCTCCAGAATTCTTGTCATCATAATGTTCCATGGCCGTGTCATCACAATGCCCCATGACCCCTGTCATCACAATGTTCCATGGCCCCTATCATCCCAGTGCTCCATGATATCTCTCTTCACAATTCTAGATGACCACTGTCATCACAATGCCCCATGACACCTGTCTTCACATTTCGCCATGGCCCTTGTCATCGCAATGCTCCATGAACCGTGTCATCACAATATTCCAGGACACTTTTCGTCACAATGATCCTTGACCACATTCATCTGAATACTCCATAGCCTATGTATTCACAATTTTTCATGGCCCCTGAAATTAAATTGCTCCATGTTCCCTTTCTAACAAAGCTCCATGACCACTGTCAACACATTGTCCCATGACGCCTGTCATCACAATGCTCCATGGCCCCTTTCATCACTATGCTCCATGATCCCTGTCTTCACAATGTTCTAGAACAATTGTCAACACAATGCTCCATGACCCCTTTAATCACAATGCTCCATTCCCTTTCGTCACAGTGCTACAGAATTCTGGTCATCACAATATTCCATAACCGTGTCATCACAATGCTCTATGAGCCCTGTCATCACAATGCTCCACGACACTTGTCATCACAATGATCCATGACCACATTCATCACAATGCTTCATGACCACTGTCATCACAATGCTCGATGACACTGGTCATCACAATGCTCCATGCCGTTGTCATCAGAATGCTCCTTGGCCCCTCTAATCAAAATGGTCCATGCCCTTTTTATCACAATGCTCCAGAATTCTTGTCATCATAATGTTCCATGGCCGTGTCATCACAATGCCCCATGACCCCTGTCATCACAATGCTCCATGGCCCCTGTCATCCCACTGCTCCATGATATCTTTCTTCACAATTCTAGATGACCACTGTCATCACAAAGGCCCATGAAACCTGTCTTCACATTTCTCCATGGCCCTTGTCATCGCAATGCTCCATGAACCGTGTCTTCACAATATTCCAGTACACTTGTCCTCACAATGATCCTTGACCACATTCATGTGAATACTCCATGGCCTATGTATTCACAATTTTTCATGGCCCCTGAAATCAAATTGCTCCATGTTCCCTTTCTAACAATGCCCCATGACCACTGTCAACACATTGTCCCATGACACCTGTCATCACAATGCTCCATGGCCCCTGTCATCCCAGTGCTCCATGATATCTTTCTTCACAATTCTAGATGACCACTGTCATCACAATGCCCCATGACACCTGTCTTCACATTTCGCCATGGCCCCTGTCATCGCAATGCTCCATGAACCGTGTCATCACAATATTCCAGGACAATTTTCGTCACAATGATCCTTGACCACATTCATCTGAATACTCCATAGCCTATGTATTCACAATTTTTCATGGCCCCTGAAATCAAATTGCTCCACGTTCCCTTTCTAACAATGCTCCATGACCACTGTCAACACAATGTCCCATGACGCATGTCATCACAATGCTCCATGGCCCCTTTCATCACTATGCTCCATGATCCCTGTCATTACAATGTTCTAGAACAATTGTCATCACAATGCTCCATGACCCATGTAATCACAATGCTCCATTCCCTTTTCATCACAGTGCTACAGAATTCTGGTCATCACAATATTCCATAACCGTGTCATCACAATGCTCTATGACCCCTGTCATCACAATGCTCCACGACACTTGTCATCACAATGATCCATGACCACATTCATCACAATGCTCCATGCCATTGTCATCAGAATGCTCCTTGGCCCCTCTAATCACAATGGTCTATGCCCTTTTTATCACAATGCTCCAGAATTCTTGTCATCATAATGTTCCATGGCCGTGTCATCACAATGCCCCATCACCCCTGTCATCACAATGTTCCATGGCCCCTGTCATCCCAGTGCTCCATGATATCTTTCTTCACAATTCTAGATGACCACTGTCATCACAAAGCCCCATGACAACTGCCTTCACATTTCGCCATGGCCCTTGTCATCGCAATGCTCCATGAACCGTGTCATCACAATATTCCAGGACACTTTTTGTCACAATGATCCTTGACCACATTCATCTGAATACTCCATGGCCTATGTATTCACAATTTGTCATGGCCCCTGAAATCAAATTGCTCCATGTTCCCTTTCTAACAATGCTCCATGACCACTGTGAACACATTGTCCCATGACGCCTGTCATCACAATGCTCCATGGCCCCTTTCATCACTATGCTCCATGATCCCTGTCTTCACAATGTTCTAAAGTATTGTCATCAAAATGCTCCATGACCCCTGTAATCACAATGCTCCATTCCCTTTTCATCACAGTGCTACAGAATTCTGGTCATCACAATATTCCATAACCGTGTCATCACAATGCTCTATGAGCCCTGTCATCACAATGCTCCACGACACATCTCATCACAATGATCCATGACCACATTCATCACAATGCTTCATGACCACTGTCATCACAATGCTCGATGACACTTGTAAACACAATGCTCCATGCCGTTGTCATCAGAATGCTCCTTGGCCCCTCTAATCACAATGGTCCATGCCCTTTTTATCACAATGCTCCAGAATTCTTCTCATCATAATGTTCCATGGCCGTGTCATCACAATGCCCCTGACCCCTGTCATCACAATGCTCCATGGCCCCTGTCATCCCATTGCTCCATGATATCTTTCTTCACAATTCTACATGACCACTGTCATCACAATGTCCCATGACACCTGTCTTCACATTTCGCCATGGCCCTTGTCATCGCAATGCTCCATGAACCGTGTCATCACAATATTCCACGAGACTTTTCATCACAATGATCCATGACCACAGTCATCTGAATACTCCATGGCCTATGTATTCAAAATTTTTCATGGCCCCTTAAATCAAATTGCTCCATGTTCCCTTTCTAACAATGATCCAAGACCACTGTCAACACAATGTCCCATGACGCCTGTCATCACAATGCTCCATGGCCCCTTTCATCACTATGCTCCATGATCCCTGTCTTCACAATGTTCTAGAACAATTGTCATCACAATGCTCCATGACCCCTGTAATCACAATGCTCCATTCCCTTTTCATCACAGTGCTACAGAATTCTGGTCATCACAATATTCCATAACCGTGTAATCACAATGCTCTATGACCCCTGTCATCACAATGCTCCACGACACTTGTCATCACAATGATCCATGACCACATTCATCACAATGCTTCATGACCAGTGTCATCACAATTCTCGATGACCCTGGTCATCACAATGCTCCATCCCGTTGTCATCAGAATGCTCCTTGGCCCCTCTAATCACAATGGTCCATGCCCTTTTTATCACAATGTTCCAGAATTCTTGTCATCATAATGTTCCATGGCCGTGTCATCACAATGCCCCATGACGCCTGTCATCACAATGCTCCATGACCCCTGTACTCACAATGCTCCATTCCCTTTTCATCACAGTGCTACAGAATTCTGGTCATCACAATATTCCATAACCGTGTCATCACAATGCTCTATGACCCCTGTCATCACAATGCTCCACGACACTTGTCATCACAATGATGCATGACCACATTCATCACAATGTTTCATGACCACTGTCATCACAATGCTCGATGACCCTTGTCATCACAATGCTCCATGCCGTTGTCATCAGAATGCTCCTTGGCCCCTCTAATCACAATGGTTCATGCCCTTATTATCACAATGCTCCAGAATTCTTGTCATCATAATGTTCCATGGCCGTGTCATCACAATGCCCCATGACCCCTGTCATCACAATGCTCCATGGCCCCTGTCATCCCAGTGCTCCATGATATCTTTCTTCACAATTCTAGATGACCACTGTCATCACAATGCCCCATGACACCTGTCTTCACATTTCGCCATGGCACTGGTCATCGCAATGCTCCATGAACCATGTCATCACAATATTCCAGGACACTTTTTGTCACAATGTTCCTTGACCACATTCATCTGAATACTCCATGGCCTATGTATTCACAATTTTTCAATGCCCCTGAAATCACTTTTCTCCATGTTCCCTTTCTAACAATGCTCCATGACCACAGTCAACACATTGTCCCATGACGCCTGTCATCACAATGCTCCATGGCCCCTTTCATCACTATGCTCCATGATCCCTGTCTTCACAATGTTCTAGAACAATTGTCATCACAATGCTCCATGACCCCTGTAATCACAATGCTCCATTCCCTTTTCGTCACAGTGCTACAGAATTCTGGTCATCACAATATTCCATAACCGTGTCATCACAATGCCCCATGACCCTTGTCATCGCAATGCTCCAAGGCCCCTGTCATCCCAGTGCTCCATGATATCTTTCTTCACAATTCTAGATGACCACTGTCATCACAAAGCCCCATGACACCTGTCTTCACATTTCGCCATGGCCCTTGTCATCGCAATGCTCCATGAACCGTGTCATCACAATATTCCAGGACACTTGTCGTCACAATGATCCATGACCACATTCATCTGAATACTCCATGGCCTATGTATTCACAATTTTTCATGGCCCCTGAAATCAAATTGCTCCATGTCCCCTTTCTAACAATGCTCCATGACCACTGTCGACACAATGTCCCATGATACCTATAATCACAATGCTCCATGGCCCCTTTCATCACTATGCTCCATGATCCCTGTAATCACAATGTTCTAGAACAATTGTCATGACAATGCTCCATGACCACTGTAATCACAATGCTCCATTCCCTTTTCATCACAGTGCTACAGAATTCTGGTCATCACAATATTCCATAACCGTGTCATCACAATGCTCTATGACCCCTGTCATCACAGTGCTCCATGACGCCTGTCAACACAATGCTCCACTGCCCCTTTCATCACTATGCTCCATGATCCCTGTCATCACAATGCTCTAGAAAAATTTTCATCACAATGCTCTATGACCCCTGTCATCAATATGCTCCACGACAGTTGTCATCACAATGATCCATGACCACATTCATCACAAGGCTCCATGCCGTTGTCATCAGAATGCTCCTTGGCCCCTCTAATCACAATGGTCCATGACCTTTTTATCACAATGCTCCAGAATTCTTGTCATCATAATGTTCCATGGCCGTGTCATCACAATGCCCCATCACCCCTGTCATCACAATGCTCCATGGCCCCTGTCATCCCAGTGCTCCATGATATCTTTCTTCAAAATTCTAGATGACCACTGTCATCACAATGCCCCATGACACGTGTCTTCACATTTCGCCATGGCCCTTGTCATCGCAATGCTCCATGAACCGTGTTATCACAATATTCCAGTACACTTTCGTCACAATGATCTTTGACCACATTCATCTGAATACTCCATGGCCTATGTATTCACAATTTTTCATGGCCCCTGAAATCAAATTGCTCCATGTTCCCTTTCTAACAAAGCTCCATGACCACTGTCAACATATTGTCCCATGACGCCTGTCATCACAATGCTCCATGGCCCCTTTCATCACTATGCTCCATGATCCCTGTCTTCACAATGTTCTAGAACAATTGTCATCACAATGCTCCATGACCCCTGTAATCACAATGCTCCATTCCCTTTCATCACAGTGCTACAGAATTCTGGTCATCACAATATTCCATAACCGTGTCATCACAATGCTCTATAAGCCCTGTCATCACAATGCTCCACGACATTTGTCATCACAATGATCCATGACCACATTCATCACAATGCTTCATGACCACTGTCATCACAACGCTCGATGACCCTTGTCATCACAATGCTCCATGCCGTTGTCATCAGAATGCTCCTTGGCCCTTCTAATCACAATGGTCCATGCCCTTTTTATCACAATGCTCCAGAATTCTTGTCATCATAATGTTCCATGGCCGTGTCATCACAATGCCCCATGACCCCTGTCATCACAATGCTCCATGGCCCCTGTCATCCCAGTGCTCCATGATATCTTTCTTCACAATTCTAAATGACCACTGTCATCACAATGCCCCATGACACCTGTCTTCACATTTCGCCATGGCCCCTGTCATCGCAATGCTCCATGAACCGTGTCATCACAATATTCCAGGACAATTTTCGTCACAATGATCCTTGACCACATTCATCTGAATACTCCATAGCCTATGTATTCACAATTTTTCATGGCCCCTGAAATCAAATTGCTCCACGTTCCCTTTCTAACAATGCTCCATGACCACTGTCAACACAATGTCCCATGACGCATGTCATCACAATGCTCCATGGCCCCTTTCATCACTATGCTCCATGATCCCTGTCATTACAATGTTCTAGAACAATTGTCATCACAATGCTCCATGACCCATGTAATCACAATGCTCCATTCCCTTTTCATCACAGTGCTACAGAATTCTGGTCATCACAATATTCCATAACCGTGTCATCACAATGCTCTATGACCCCTGTCATCACAATGCTCCACGACACTTGTCATCACAATGATCCATGACCACATTCATCACAATGCTCCATGCCATTGTCATCAGAATGCTCCTTGGCCCCTCTAATCACAATGGTCTATGCCCTTTTTATCACAATGCTCCAGAATTCTTGTCATCATAATGTTCCATGGCCGTGTCATCACAATGCCCCATCACCCCTGTCATCACAATGTTCCATGGCCCCTGTCATCCCAGTGCTCCATGATATCTTTCTTCACAATTCTAGATGACCACTGTCATCACAAAGCCCCATGACAACTGCCTTCACATTTCGCCATGGCCCTTGTCATCGCAATGCTCCATGAACCGTGTCATCACAATATTCCAGGACACTTTTTGTCACAATGATCCTTGACCACATTCATCTGAATACTCCATGGCCTATGTATTCACAATTTGTCATGGCCCCTGAAATCAAATTGCTCCATGTTCCCTTTCTAACAATGCTCCATGACCACTGTGAACACATTGTCCCATGACGCCTGTCATCACAATGCTCCATGGCCCCTTTCATCACTATGCTCCATGATCCCTGTCTTCACAATGTTCTAAAGTATTGTCATCAAAATGCTCCATGACCCCTGTAATCACAATGCTCCATTCCCTTTTCATCACAGTGCTACAGAATTCTGGTCATCACAATATTCCATAACCGTGTCATCACAATGCTCTATGAGCCCTGTCATCACAATGCTCCACGACACATCTCATCACAATGATCCATGACCACATTCATCACAATGCTTCATGACCACTGTCATCACAATGCTCGATGACACTTGTAAACACAATGCTCCATGCCGTTGTCATCAGAATGCTCCTTGGCCCCTCTAATCACAATGGTCCATGCCCTTTTTATCACAATGCTCCAGAATTCTTCTCATCATAATGTTCCATGGCCGTGTCATCACAATGCCCCTGACCCCTGTCATCACAATGCTCCATGGCCCCTGTCATCCCATTGCTCCATGATATCTTTCTTCACAATTCTACATGACCACTGTCATCACAATGTCCCATGACACCTGTCTTCACATTTCGCCATGGCCCTTGTCATCGCAATGCTCCATGAACCGTGTCATCACAATATTCCACGAGACTTTTCATCACAATGATCCATGACCACAGTCATCTGAATACTCCATGGCCTATGTATTCAAAATTTTTCATGGCCCCTTAAATCAAATTGCTCCATGTTCCCTTTCTAACAATGATCCAAGACCACTGTCAACACAATGTCCCATGACGCCTGTCATCACAATGCTCCATGGCCCCTTTCATCACTATGCTCCATGATCCCTGTCTTCACAATGTTCTAGAACAATTGTCATCACAATGCTCCATGACCCCTGTAATCACAATGCTCCATTCCCTTTTCATCACAGTGCTACAGAATTCTGGTCATCACAATATTCCATAACCGTGTAATCACAATGCTCTATGACCCCTGTCATCACAATGCTCCACGACACTTGTCATCACAATGATCCATGACCACATTCATCACAATGCTTCATGACCAGTGTCATCACAATTCTCGATGACCCTGGTCATCACAATGCTCCATCCCGTTGTCATCAGAATGCTCCTTGGCCCCTCTAATCACAATGGTCCATGCCCTTTTTATCACAATGTTCCAGAATTCTTGTCATCATAATGTTCCATGGCCGTGTCATCACAATGCCCCATGACGCCTGTCATCACAATGCTCCATGACCCCTGTACTCACAATGCTCCATTCCCTTTTCATCACAGTGCTACAGAATTCTGGTCATCACAATATTCCATAACCGTGTCATCACAATGCTCTATGACCCCTGTCATCACAATGCTCCACGACACTTGTCATCACAATGATGCATGACCACATTCATCACAATGTTTCATGACCACTGTCATCACAATGCTCGATGACCCTTGTCATCACAATGCTCCATGCCGTTGTCATCAGAATGCTCCTTGGCCCCTCTAATCACAATGGTCCATGCCCTTTTTATCACAATGCTCCAGAATTCTTGTCATCATAATGTTCCATGGCCGTGTCATCACAATGCCCCATGACCCCTGTCATCACAATGTTCCATCGCCCCTGTCATCCCAGTGCTCCATGATATCTTTCTTCACAATTCTAGATGACCACTGTCATCACAATGCCTCATGACACCTGTCTTCACATTTCGCCATGGCCCTTTTCATCGCAATGCTCCATGAACCGTGTCATCACAATATTCCAGGACACTTTTCGTCACAATGATCCTTGACCACATTCATCTGAATACTCCATGGCCTATGTATTCACAATTTTTCATGACCCCTGAAATCAAATTGCTCCATGTTCCCTTTCTAACAAGGCTCCATGACAACTGTCAACACATTGTCCCATGACGCCTGTCATCACAATGCTCCATGGCCCCTTTCATCACTATGCTCCATGATCCCTGTCTTCACAATGTTCTAGAACAATTGTCATCACAATGCTCCATGACCCCTGTAATCACAATGCTCCATTCCCTTTTCATCACAGTGCTACAGAATTCTGGTCATCACAATATTCCATAACCGTGTCATCACAATGCTCTATGACCCCTGGCATCACAATGCTCCACGACACTTGTCATCACAATGATCCATGACCACATTCATCACAATGCTTCATGACCACTGTCATCACAATGCTCGATGACCCTTGTCATCACAATGCTCCATGCCGTTGTCATCAGAATGCTCCTTGGCCCCTCTAATCACAATGGTTCATGCCCTTATTATCACAATGCTCCAGAATTCTTGTCATCATAATGTTCCATGGCCGTGTCATCACAATGCCCCATGACCCCTGTCATCACAATGCTCCATGGCCCCTGTCATCCCAGTGCTCCATGATATCTTTCTTCACAATTCTAGATGACCACTGTCATCACAATGCCCCATGACACCTGTCTTCACATTTCGCCATGGCACTGGTCATCGCAATGCTCCATGAACCATGTCATCACAATATTCCAGGACACTTTTTGTCACAATGTTCCTTGACCACATTCATCTGAATACTCCATGGCCTATGTATTCACAATTTTTCAATGCCCCTGAAATCACTTTTCTCCATGTTCCCTTTCTAACAATGCTCCATGACCACAGTCAACACATTGTCCCATGACGCCTGTCATCACAATGCTCCATGGCCCCTTTCATCACTATGCTCCATGATCCCTGTCTTCACAATGTTCTAGAACAATTGTCATCACAATGCTCCATGACCCCTGTAATCACAATGCTCCATTCCCTTTTCGTCACAGTGCTACAGAATTCTGGTCATCACAATATTCCATAACCGTGTCATCACAATGCCCCATGACCCTTGTCATCGCAATGCTCCAAGGCCCCTGTCATCCCAGTGCTCCATGATATCTTTCTTCACAATTCTAGATGACCACTGTCATCACAAAGCCCCATGACACCTGTCTTCACATTTCGCCATGGCCCTTGTCATCGCAATGCTCCATGAACCGTGTCATCACAATATTCCAGGACACTTGTCGTCACAATGATCCATGACCACATTCATCTGAATACTCCATGGCCTATGTATTCACAATTTTTCATGGCCCCTGAAATCAAATTGCTCCATGTCCCCTTTCTAACAATGCTCCATGACCACTGTCGACACAATGTCCCATGATACCTATAATCACAATGCTCCATGGCCCCTTTCATCACTATGCTCCATGATCCCTGTAATCACAATGTTCTAGAACAATTGTCATGACAATGCTCCATGACCACTGTAATCACAATGCTCCATTCCCTTTTCATCACAGTGCTACAGAATTCTGGTCATCACAATATTCCATAACCGTGTCATCACAATGCTCTATGACCCCTGTCATCACAGTGCTCCATGACGCCTGTCAACACAATGCTCCACTGCCCCTTTCATCACTATGCTCCATGATCCCTGTCATCACAATGCTCTAGAAAAATTTTCATCACAATGCTCTATGACCCCTGTCATCAATATGCTCCACGACAGTTGTCATCACAATGATCCATGACCACATTCATCACAAGGCTCCATGCCGTTGTCATCAGAATGCTCCTTGGCCCCTCTAATCACAATGGTCCATGACCTTTTTATCACAATGCTCCAGAATTCTTGTCATCATAATGTTCCATGGCCGTGTCATCACAATGCCCCATCACCCCTGTCATCACAATGCTCCATGGCCCCTGTCATCCCAGTGCTCCATGATATCTTTCTTCAAAATTCTAGATGACCACTGTCATCACAATGCCCCATGACACGTGTCTTCACATTTCGCCATGGCCCTTGTCATCGCAATGCTCCATGAACCGTGTTATCACAATATTCCAGTACACTTTCGTCACAATGATCTTTGACCACATTCATCTGAATACTCCATGGCCTATGTATTCACAATTTTTCATGGCCCCTGAAATCAAATTGCTCCATGTTCCCTTTCTAACAAAGCTCCATGACCACTGTCAACATATTGTCCCATGACGCCTGTCATCACAATGCTCCATGGCCCCTTTCATCACTATGCTCCATGATCCCTGTCTTCACAATGTTCTAGAACAATTGTCATCACAATGCTCCATGACCCCTGTAATCACAATGCTCCATTCCCTTTCATCACAGTGCTACAGAATTCTGGTCATCACAATATTCCATAACCGTGTCATCACAATGCTCTATAAGCCCTGTCATCACAATGCTCCACGACATTTGTCATCACAATGATCCATGACCACATTCATCACAATGCTTCATGACCACTGTCATCACAACGCTCGATGACCCTTGTCATCACAATGCTCCATGCCGTTGTCATCAGAATGCTCCTTGGCCCTTCTAATCACAATGGTCCATGCCCTTTTTATCACAATGCTCCAGAATTCTTGTCATCATAATGTTCCATGGCCGTGTCATCACAATGCCCCATGACCCCTGTCATCACAATGCTCCATGGCCCCTGTCATCCCAGTGCTCCATGATATCTTTCTTCACAATTCTAGATGACCATTGTCATCACAATGCCCCATGACACCTGTCTTCACATTTCTCCATGGCCCTTGTCATCACAATGCTCCATGAACCGTGTCATCACAATATTCCAGTACACTTTTCGTCACAATGATCCTTGACCACATTCATCTGAATACTCCATAGCCTATGTATTCACAATTTTTCATGGCCCCTGAAATCAAATTGCTCCATGTTCCCTTTCTAACAATGCTCTATGACCACTGTCAACACATTGTCCCATGACGCCTGTCATCACAATTCTCCATGGCCCCTTTCATCACTATGCTCCATGATCCCTGTCTTCAAAATGTTCTAGAACAATTGTCATCACAATGCTCCATGACCCCTGTATTCACAATGCTCCATTCACTTTCATCACAGTGCTACAGAATTCTGGTCATCACAATATTCCGTAACCGTGTCATCACAATGCTCTATGAGCCCTGTCATCACAATGCTCCACGACACTTGTCATCACAATGATCCATGACCACATTCATCACAATGCTTCATGACCACTGTCATCACAATGCTCGATGACCCTTGTCATCACAATGCTCCATGCCATTGTCATCAGAATGCTCCTTGGCCCCTCTAATCACAATGGTCTATGCCCTTTTTATCACAATGCTCCAGAATTCTTGTCATCATAATGTTCCATGGCCGTGTCATCACAATGCCCCATCACCCCTGTCATCACAATGTTCCATGGCCCCTGTCATCCCAGTGCTCCATGATATCTTTCTTCACAATTCTAGATGACCACTGTCATCACAAAGCCCCATGACAACTGCCTTCACATTTCGCCATGGCCCTTGTCATCGCAATGCTCCATGAACCGTGTCATCACAATATTCCAGGACACTTTTTGTCACAATGATCCTTGACCACATTCATCTGAATACTCCATGGCCTATGTATTCACAATTTGTCATGGCCCCTGAAATCAAATTGCTCCATGTTCCCTTTCTAACAATGCTCCATGACCACTGTGAACACATTGTCCCATGACGCCTGTCATCACAATGCTCCATGGCCCCTTTCATCACTATGCTCCATGATCCCTGTCTTCACAATGTTCTAAAGTATTGTCATCAAAATGCTCCATGACCCCTGTAATCACAATGCTCCATTCCCTTTTCATCACAGTGCTACAGAATTCTGGTCATCACAATATTCCATAACCGTGTCATCACAATGCTCTATGAGCCCTGTCATCACAATGCTCCACGACACATCTCATCACAATGATCCATGACCACATTCATCACAATGCTTCATGACCACTGTCATCACAATGCTCGATGACACTTGTAAACACAATGCTCCATGCCGTTGTCATCAGAATGCTCCTTGGCCCCTCTAATCACAATGGTCCATGCCCTTTTTATCACAATGCTCCAGAATTCTTCTCATCATAATGTTCCATGGCCGTGTCATCACAATGCCCCTGACCCCTGTCATCACAATGCTCCATGGCCCCTGTCATCCCATTGCTCCATGATATCTTTCTTCACAATTCTACATGACCACTGTCATCACAATGTCCCATGACACCTGTCTTCACATTTCGCCATGGCCCTTGTCATCGCAATGCTCCATGAACCGTGTCATCACAATATTCCACGAGACTTTTCATCACAATGATCCATGACCACAGTCATCTGAATACTCCATGGCCTATGTATTCAAAATTTTTCATGGCCCCTTAAATCAAATTGCTCCATGTTCCCTTTCTAACAATGATCCAAGACCACTGTCAACACAATGTCCCATGACGCCTGTCATCACAATGCTCCATGGCCCCTTTCATCACTATGCTCCATGATCCCTGTCTTCACAATGTTCTAGAACAATTGTCATCACAATGCTCCATGACCCCTGTAATCACAATGCTCCATTCCCTTTTCATCACAGTGCTACAGAATTCTGGTCATCACAATATTCCATAACCGTGTAATCACAATGCTCTATGACCCCTGTCATCACAATGCTCCACGACACTTGTCATCACAATGATCCATGACCACATTCATCACAATGCTTCATGACCAGTGTCATCACAATTCTCGATGACCCTGGTCATCACAATGCTCCATCCCGTTGTCATCAGAATGCTCCTTGGCCCCTCTAATCACAATGGTCCATGCCCTTTTTATCACAATGTTCCAGAATTCTTGTCATCATAATGTTCCATGGCCGTGTCATCACAATGCCCCATGACGCCTGTCATCACAATGCTCCATGACCCCTGTACTCACAATGCTCCATTCCCTTTTCATCACAGTGCTACAGAATTCTGGTCATCACAATATTCCATAACCGTGTCATCACAATGCTCTATGACCCCTGTCATCACAATGCTCCACGACACTTGTCATCACAATGATGCATGACCACATTCATCACAATGTTTCATGACCACTGTCATCACAATGCTCGATGACCCTTGTCATCACAATGCTCCATGCCGTTGTCATCAGAATGCTCCTTGGCCCCTCTAATCACAATGGTCCATGCCCTTTTTATCACAATGCTCCAGAATTCTTGTCATCATAATGTTCCATGGCCGTGTCATCACAATGCCCCATGACCCCTGTCATCACAATGTTCCATCGCCCCTGTCATCCCAGTGCTCCATGATATCTTTCTTCACAATTCTAGATGACCACTGTCATCACAATGCCTCATGACACCTGTCTTCACATTTCGCCATGGCCCTTTTCATCGCAATGCTCCATGAACCGTGTCATCACAATATTCCAGGACACATTTCGTCACAATGATCCTTGACCACATTCATCTGAATACTCCATGGCCTATGTATTCACAATTTTTCATGACCCCTGAAATCAAATTGCTCCATGTTCCCTTTCTAACAAGGCTCCATGACAACTGTCAACACATTGTCCCATGACGCCTGTCATCACAATGCTCCATGGCCCCTTTCATCACTATGCTCCATGATCCCTGTCTTCACAATGTTCTAGAACAATTGTCATCACAATGCTCCATGACCCCTGTAATCACAATGCTCCATTCCCTTTTCATCACAGTGCTACAGAATTCTGGTCATCACAATATTCCATAACCGTGTCATCACAATGCTCTATGAGCCCTGTCATCACAATGCTCCACGACACATCTCATCACAATGATCCATGACCACATTCATCACAATGCTTCATGACCACTGTCATCACAATGCTCGATGACACTTGTAAACACAATGCTCCATGCCGTTGTCATCAGAATGCTCCTTGGCCCCTCTAATCACAATGGTCCATGCCCTTTTTATCACAATGCTCCAGAATTCTTCTCATCATAATGTTCCATGGCCGTGTCATCACAATGCCCCTGACCCCTGTCATCACAATGCTCCATGGCCCCTGTCATCCCAGTGCTCCATGATATCTTTCTTCACAATTCTACATGACCACTGTCATCACAATGTCCCATGACACCTGTCTTCACATTTCGCCATGGCCCTTGTCATCGCAATGCTCCATGAACCGTGTCATCACAATATTCCACGACACTTTTCATCACAATGATCCATGACCACAGTCATCTGAATACTCCATGGCCTATGTATTCAAAATTTTTCAAGGCCCCTTAAATCAAATTGCTCCATGTTCCCTTTCTAACAATGATCCAAGACCACTGTCAACACAATGTCCCATGACGCCTGTCATCACAATGCTCCATGGCCCCTTTCATCACTATGCTCCATGATCCCTGTCTTCACAATGTTCTAGAACAATTGTCATCACAATGCTCCATGACCCCTGTAATCACAATGCTCCATTCCCTTTTCATCACAGTGCTACAGAATTCTGGTCATCACAATATTCCATAACCGTGTAATCACAATGCTCTATGACCCCTGTCATCACAATGCTCCACGACACTTGTCATCACAATGATCCATGACCACATTCATCACAATGCTTCATGACCAGTGTCATCACAATTCTCGATGACCCTGGTCATCACAATGCTCCATCCCGTTGTCATCAGAATGCTCCTTGGCCCCTCTAATCACAATGGTCCATGCCCTTTTTATCACAATGTTCCAGAATTCTTGTCATCATAATGTTCCATGGCCGTGTCATCACAATGCCCCATGACGCCTGTCATCACAATGCTCCATGACCCCTGTACTCACAATGCTCCATTCCCTTTTCATCACAGTGCTACAGAATTCTGGTCATCACAATATTCCATAACCGTGTCATCACAATGCTCTATGACCCCTGTCATCACAATGCTCCACGACACTTGTCATCACAATGATGCATGACCACATTCATCACAATGTTTCATGACCACTGTCATCACAATGCTCGATGACCCTTGTCATCACAATGCTCCATGCCGTTGTCATCAGAATGCTCCTTGGCCCCTCTAATCACAATGGTCCATGCCCTTTTTATCACAATGCTCCAGAATTCTTGTCATCATAATGTTCCATGGCCGTGTCATCACAATGCCCCATGACCCCTGTCATCACAATGTTCCATCGCCCCTGTCATCCCAGTGCTCCATGATATCTTTCTTCACAATTCTAGATGACCACTGTCATCACAATGCCTCATGACACCTGTCTTCACATTTCGCCATGGCCCTTTTCATCGCAATGCTCCATGAACCGTGTCATCACAATATTCCAGGACACATTTCGTCACAATGATCCTTGACCACATTCATCTGAATACTCCATGGCCTATGTATTCACAATTTTTCATGACCCCTGAAATCAAATTGCTCCATGTTCCCTTTCTAACAAGGCTCCATGACAACTGTCAACACATTGTCCCATGACGCCTGTCATCACAATGCTCCATGGCCCCTTTCATCACTATGCTCCATGATCCCTGTCTTCACAATGTTCTAGAACAATTGTCATCACAATGCTCCATGACCCCTGTAATCACAATGCTCCATTCCCTTTTCATCACAGTGCTACAGAATTCTGGTCATCACAATATTCCATAACCGTGTCATCACAATGCTCTATGACCCCTGGCATCACAATGCTCCACGACACTTGTCATCACAATGATCCATGACCACATTCATCACAATGCTTCATGACCACTGTCATCACAATGCTCGATGACCCTTGTCATCACAATGCTCCATGCCGTTGTCATCAGAATGCTCCTTGGCCCCTCTAATCACAATGGTTCATGCCCTTATTATCACAATGCTCCAGAATTCTTGTCATCATAATGTTCCATGGCCGTGTCATCACAATGCCCCATGACCCCTGTCATCACAATGCTCCATGGCCCCTGTCATCCCAGTGCTCCATGATATCTTTCTTCACAATTCTAGATGACCACTGTCATCACAATGCCCCATGACACCTGTCTTCACATTTCGCCATGGCACTGGTCATCGCAATGCTCCATGAACCATGTCATCACAATATTCCAGGACACTTTTTGTCACAATGTTCCTTGACCACATTCATCTGAATACTCCATGGCCTATGTATTCACAATTTTTCAATGCCCCTGAAATCACTTTTCTCCATGTTCCCTTTCTAACAATGCTCCATGACCACAGTCAACACATTGTCCCATGACGCCTGTCATCACAATGCTCCATGGCCCCTTTCATCACTATGCTCCATGATCCCTGTCTTCACAATGTTCTAGAACAATTGTCATCACAATGCTCCATGACCCCTGTAATCACAATGCTCCATTCCCTTTTCGTCACAGTGCTACAGAATTCTGGTCATCACAATATTCCATAACCGTGTCATCACAATGCCCCATGACCCCTGTCATCGCAATGCTCCAAGGCCCCTGTCATCCCAGTGCTCCATGATATCTTTCTTCACAATTCTAGATGACCACTGTCATCACAAAGCCCCATGACACCTGTCTTCACATTTCGCCATGGCCCTTGTCATCGCAATGCTCCATGAACCGTGTCATCGCAATATTCCAGGACACTTTTCGTCACAATGATCCTTGACCACATTCATCTGAATACTCCATGGCCTATGTATTCACAATTGTTCATGGCCCCTGAAATCAAATTGCTCCAAGTGCCCTTTCTAACAATGCTCCATGACCACTGTCAACACAATGTCCCATGACGCCTGTCATCACAATGCTCCATGGCCCGTTTCATCAGTATGCTCCATGATCCATGTCATCACAATGTTCTAGAACAATTGTCATCACAATGCTCCATGACCCTTGTAATCACAATGCTCCATTCCCTTTTAATCACAGTGCTACAGAATTCTGGTCATCACAATATTCCATAACCGTGTCATCACAATGATCTATGACCCCTGTCATCACAATGCTCCACGACACTTGTCATCACAATGATCCATGACCACATTCATTACAATGCTTCATGACCACTGTCATCACAATGCTCGATGACCCTTGTCATCACAATGCTCCATGCCGTTGTCATCAGAATGCTCCTTGGCCCCTCTAATCACAATGGTCCATGCCCTTTTTATCACAATGCTCCAGAATTCTTGTCATCATAATGTTCCATAGCCGTGTCATCACAATGCCCCATGACCCCTGTCATCACAATGTTCCATGTACCCTATCATCCCAGTGCTCCATGATATCTTTCTTCACAATTCTAGATGACCACTGTCATCACAATGCCCCATGACACCTGTCTTCACATTTCGCCATTGCCCTTGTAATCGCAATGCTCCATGAACCGTGTCATCACAATATTCCAGGACACTTTTCGTCACGATGATCCTTGACCACATTCATCTGAATACTCCATGGCCTATGTATTCACAATTGTTAATGGCCCCTGAAATCAAATTGCTCCATGTTCCCTTTCTAACAATGCTCCATGACCACTGTGAACACATTGTTCCATGACGACTGTCATCACAATGCTCCATGGCCCCTTTCATCACTATGCTCCATGATCACTGTCATCACAATGTTCTAGAACAATTGTCATCACAATGCTCCATGACCCCTGTAATCACAATGCTCCATTCCCTTTTCATCACAGTGCTACAGAATTCTGGTCATCACAATATTCCATAACCGTGTCATCACAATTCTCTATGACCCCTGTCATCACAATGCTCCACGACACTTGTCATCACAATGATCCATGACCACATTCATCACAATGCTTCATGACCACTGTCATCACAATGCTCGATGACACTTGTCATCACAATGCTCCATGCCGTTGTCATCAGAATGCTCCTTGGCCCCTCTAATCACAATGGTCCATGCCCTTTTTATCACAATGCTCCAGAACACTTGTCATCATAATGTTCCATGGCCGTGTCATCACAATGCCCCATGACACCTCTCATCACAATGTTCCATGTCCCCTATCATCTCAGTGCTCCATGATATCTTTCTTCACAATTCTAGATGACCACTGTCATCACAATGCCCCATGACACCTGTCTACACATTTCGCCATGGCCCTTGTCATCGCAATGCTCCATGAACCGTGTCATCACAATATTCCAGGACACTTTTCGTCACAATGATCCTTGACCACATTCATCTGAATACTCCATGGCCTATATATTCGCAATTTTTCATGGCCCCGAATATCAAATTGCTCCATGTTCCCTTTCTAACAATGCTCCATGACCACTGTGAACACATTGTTCCATGACGCCTGTCATCACAATGCTCCATGGCCCCTTTCATCACTATGCTCCATGATCCCTGTCATCACAATGTTCTAGAACAATTGTCATCACAATGCTCCATGACCCCTGTAATCACAATGCTCCATGCCCTTTTCATCACTGTGGTACAGAATTCTGGTCATCACAATATTCCATAACCGTGTCATCACAATGCTCTATGACCCCTGTCATCACAATGCTCCACGACACTTGTCATCACAATGATGCATGACCACATTCATCACAATGTTTCATGACCACTGTCATCACAATGCTCGATGACCCTTGTCATCACAATGCTCCATGCCGTTGTCATCAGAATGCTCCTTGGCCCCTCTAATCACAATGGTCCATGCCCTTTTTATCACAATGCTCCAGAATTCTTGTCATCATAATGTTCCATGGCCGTGTCATCACAATGCCCCATGACCCCTGTCATCACAATGCTCCATCGCCCCTGTCGTCCCAGTGCTCCATGATATCTTTCTTCACAATTCTAGATGACCACTGTCATCACAATGCCTCATGACACCTGTCTTCACATTTCGCCATGGCCCTTTTCATCGCAATGCTCCATGAACCGTGTCATCACAATATTCCAGGACACTTTTCGTCACAATGATCCTTGACCACATTCATCTGAATACTCCATGGCCTATGTATTCACAATTTTTCATGACCCCTGAAATCAAATTGCTCCATGTTCCCTTTCTAACAAGGCTCCATGACAACTGTCAACACATTGTCCCATGACGCCTGTCATCACAATGCTCCATGGCCCCTTTCATCACTATGCTCCATGATCCCTGTCTTCACAATGTTCTAGAACAATTGTCATCACAATGCTCCATGACCCCTGTAATCACAATGCTCCATTCCCTTTTCATCACAGTGCTACAGAATTCTGGTCATCACAATATTCCATAACCGTGTCATCACAATGCTCTATGACCCCTGGCATCACAATGCTCCACGACACTTGTCATCACAATGATCCATGACCACATTCATCACAATGCTTCATGACCACTGTCATCACAATGCTCGATGACCCTTGTCATCACAATGCTCCATGCCGTTGTCATCAGAATGCTCCTTGGCCCCTCTAATCACAATGGTTCATGCCCTTATTATCACAATGCTCCAGAATTCTTGTCATCATAATGTTCCATGGCCGTGTCATCACAATGCCCCATGACCCCTGTCATCACAATGCTCCATGGCCCCTGTCATCCCAGTGCTCCATGATATCTTTCTTCACAATTCTAGATGACCACTGTCATCACAATGCCCCATGACACCTGTCTTCACTTTTCGCCATGGCCCCTGGCATCGCAATGCTCCATGAACCGTGTCATCACAATATTCCAGGACAATTTTCGTCACAATGATCCATGACCACATTCATCTGAATACTCCATAGCCTATGTATTCACAATTTTTCATGGCCCCTGAAATCAAATTGCTCCATGTTCCCTTTCTAACAATGCTCCATGACCACTGTCAACACAATGTCCCATGACACCTGTCATCACAATGCTCCATGGCCCCTTTCATCACTATGCTCCATGATCCCTGTCATTACAATGTTCTAGAACAATTGTCATCACAATGCTCCATGACCCATGTAATCACAATGCTCCATTCCATTTTCATCACAGTGCTACAGAATTCTGGTCATCACAATATTCCATAACCGTGTCATCACAATGCTCTATGACCCCTGTCATCACACGGTTCAACGACACTTGTCATCACAATGATCCATGACCACATTCATCACAATGCTTCATGACCACTGTCATCACAATGCTCGATGACACTTGTCATCACAATGCTCCATGCCGTTGCCATCAGAATGCTCCTTGGCCCCTCTAATCACAATGGTCCATGACCTTTTTATCACAATGCTCCAGAATTCTTGTCATCATAATGTTCCATGGCCGTGTTATCACAATGCCCCATCACCCCTGTCATCACAATGCTCCATGGCCCCTGTCATCCCAGTGCTCCATATCTTTCTTCAAAATTCTAGATGACCACTGTCATCACAATGCCCCATGACACTTGTCTTCACATTTTGCCATGGCCCTTGTCATCGCAATGCTCCATGAACCGTGTTATCACAATATTCCAGGACACTTTTCGTCACAATGATCCTTGACCACATCAATATGAATAATCTATGGCCTATGTATTCACAATTTTTCATGGCCCCTTAAATCAAATTGCATCATGTTCCCTTTCTAACAATGCTCCATGACCACTGTCAACATATTGTCCCATGACGCCCTGTCCTCACAATGCTCCATGGCCCCTTTCATCACTATGCTCCATGATCACTGTCTTCACAATGTTCTAGAACAATTTTCATCACAATGCTCCATGACCCCTGTAATCACAATGCTCCATTCCCTTTCATCACAGTGCTACAGGATTCTGGTCATCACAATATTCCATAACCGTGTCATCACAATGCTCTATGAGCCCTGTCATCACAATGCTCCACGACACATGTCATCACAATGATCCATGACCACATTCATCACAATGCTTCATGACCACTCTCATCACAATGCTCGATGACACTTCTCAACACAATGCTCCATGCCGATGTCATCAGAATGCTCCTTGGCCCCTCTAATCACAATGGTCCATGCCCTTTTTATCACAATGCTCCAGAATTCTTGTCATCATAATGTTCCATGGCCGTGTCATCACAATGCCCCATGACCCTTGTCATCACAATGCTCCATGGCCCCTGTCATCCCAGTGCTCCATGATATCTTTCTTCACAATTCTAGGTGACCACTGTCATCACAATGCCCCATGACACCTGTCTTCACATTTCACCTTGGCCCTTCTCAGCGCAATGCTCCATGAACCGTGTCATCACAATATTCCAGTACACTTTTCGTCACAATGATCCTTGACAACATTCATCTGAACACTCCATGGCCTATGTATTCACAATTGTTCATGGCCCCTGAAATCAAATTGCTCCATGTTCCCTTTCTAACAATGCTCCATGACCACTGTCAACACAATGTCCCATGACGCCTGTCATCACAATGCTCCATGGCCCCTTTCATCACTATGGTCCATGATCCCTGTCATCGCAATGTTGTAGAACATTTGTCATCACAATGCTCGATGACCCCTGAAATCACAATGCTCCATTCCGTTTTCATCACAGTGCTACAGAATTCTGGTCATCACAATATTCCATAACCGTGTCATCACAATGCTCTATGACCCGTGTCATCACAATGCTCCACGACACATGTCATCACAATGATCGATGACCACATTCATCACAATGCTTCATGACCACTGTCATCACAATGCTCGATGACCCTTGTCATCACAATGCTCCATGCCGTTGTCATCAGAATGCTCCTGGGCCGTCTAAACACAATGGTCCATGCCCTTTTTATCACAATGCTCCAGAATTCTTGTCATCATAATGTTCCATGGCCGTGTCATCACAATGCCCCATGACCCCTGTCATCACAATGTTCCATGGCCCCTATCATCCCAGTGCTCCATGATATCTCTCTTCACAATTCTAGATGACCACTGTCATCACAATGCCCCATGACACCTGTCTTCACATTTCGCCATGGCCCTTGTCATCGCAATGCTCCATGAACCGTGTCATCACAATATTCCAGGACACTTTTCGTCACAATGATCCTTGACCACATTCATCTGAATACTCCATAGCCTATGTATTCACAATTTTTCATGGCCCCTGAAATTAAATTGCTCCATGTTCCCTTTCTAACAAAGCTCCATGACCACTGTCAACACATTGTCCCATGACGCCTGTCATCACAATGCTCCATGGCCCCTTTCATCACTATGCTCCATGATCCCTGTCTTCACAATGTTCTAGAACAATTGTCAACACAATGCTCCATGACCCCTTTAATCACAATGCTCCATTCCCTTTCGTCACAGTGCTACAGAATTCTGGTCATCACAATATTCCATAACCGTGTCATCACAATGCTCTATGAGCCCTGTCATCACAATGCTCCACGACACTTGTCATCACAATGATCCATGACCACATTCATCACAATGCTTCATGACCACTGTCATCACAATGCTCGATGACACTGGTCATCACAATGCTCCATGCCGTTGTCATCAGAATGCTCCTTGGCCCCTCTAATCAAAATGGTCCATGCCCTTTTTATCACAATGCTCCAGAATTCTTGTCATCATAATGTTCCATGGCCGTGTCATCACAATGCCCCATGACCCCTGTCATCACAATGCTCCATGGCCCCTGTCATCCCACTGCTCCATGATATCTTTCTTCACAATTCTAGATGACCACTGTCATCACAAAGGCCCATGAAACCTGTCTTCACATTTCTCCATGGCCCTTGTCATCGCAATGCTCCATGAACCGTGTCTTCACAATATTCCAGTACACTTGTCCTCACAATGATCCTTGACCACATTCATGTGAATACTCCATGGCCTATGTATTCACAATTTTTCATGGCCCCTGAAATCAAATTGCTCCATGTTCCCTTTCTAACAATGCCCCATGACCACTGTCAACACATTGTCCCATGACACCTGTCATCACAATGCTCCATGGCCCCGTTCATCACTATGCTCCATGATCCGTGTCTTCACAATGTTCTAAACAATTGTCATCACAATGCTCCATGACCCCTGTAATCACAATGCTCCATTCCCTTTTCATCACAGTGCTACAGAATACTGGTCATCACAATATTCAATAACCGTGCCATCACAATGCTCTATGACCCCTGTCATCACAATGCTCCACGACACTTGTCATCACAGTGATCCATAACCAAATTCATCACAATGCTTCATAACCACTGTCATCACAATGCTCGATGACCCTTGTCATCACAATGCTCCATGCCGTTGTCATCAGAATGCTCCTTGGCCCCTCTAATCACAATGGTCCATGCCCTTTTTATCACAATGCTCCAGAATTCTTGTCATCATAATGTTCCATGGCCGTGTCATCACAATGCCCCATGACCCATTTCCTCACAATGCTCCATGGCCCCTGTCATCCCAGTGCTCCATGATATCTTTCTTCACAATTGTAGATGACCACTGTCATCACAATGCCCCATGACACCTGTCTTCACATTTCGCCATGGCCCTTGTCATCGCAATGCTCCATGAACCGTGTCATCACAATATTCCAGGACACTTGTCGTCACAATGATCCTTGACCACATTCATGTGAATACTCCATGGCCTATGTATTCACAATTTTTCATGGCCCCTGAAATCAAATTGCTCCATGTTCCCTTTCTAACAATGCCCCATGACCACTGTCAACACATTGTCCCATGACACCTGTCATCACAATGCTCCATGGCCCCTTTCATCACTATGCTCCATGATCCCTGTCTTCACAATGTTCTAAACAATTGTCATCACAATGCTCCATGACCCCTGTAATCACAATGCTCCATTCCCTTTTCATCACAGTGCTACAGAATACTGGTCATCACAATATTCAATAACCGTGCCATCACAATGCTCTATGACCCCTGTCATCACAATGCTCCACGACACTTGTCATCACAGTGATCCATAACCAAATTCATCACAATGCTTCATAACCACTCTCATCACAATGCTCGATGACCCTTGTCATCACAATGCTCCATGCCGTTGTCATCAGAATGCTCCTTGGCCCCTCTAATCACAATGGTCCATGACCTTTTTATCACAATGCTCCAGAATTCTTGTCATCATAATGTTCCATGGCCGTGTCATCACAATGCCCCATGACCCATTTCCTCACAATGCTCCATGGCCCCTGTCATCCCAGTGCTCCATGATATCTTTCTTCACAATTGTAGATGACCACTGTCATCACAATGCCCCATGACACCTGTCTTCACATTTCGCCATGGCCCTTGTCATCGCAATGCTCCATGAACCGTGTCATCACAATATTCCAGGACACTTGTCGTCACAATGATCCATGACCACATTCATCTGAATACTCCATGGCCTATGTATTCACAATTTTTCATGGCCCCTGAAATCAAATTGCTCCATGTCCCCTTTCTAACAATGCTCCATGACCACTGTCGACACAATGTCCCATGATACCTATAATCACAATGCTCCATGGCCCCTTTCATCACTATGCTCCATGATCCCTGTAATCACAATGTTCTAGAACAATTGTCATGACAATGCTCCATGACCACTGTAATCACAATGCTCCATTCCCTTTTCATCACAGTGCTACAGAATTCTGGTCATCACAATATTCCATAACCGTGTCATCACAATGCTCTATGACCCCTGTCATCACAGTGCTCCATGACGCCTGTCAACACAATGCTCCACTGCCCCTTTCATCACTATGCTCCATGATCCCTGTCATCACAATGCTCTAGAAAAATTTTCATCACAATGCTCTATGACCCCTGTCATCAATATGCTCCACGACAGTTGTCATCACAATGATCCATGACCACATTCATCACAAGGCTCCATGCCGTTGTCATCAGAATGCTCCTTGGCCCCTCTAATCACAATGGTCCATGACCTTTTTATCACAATGCTCCAGAATTCTTGTCATCATAATGTTCCATGGCCGTGTCATCACAATGCCCCATCACCCCTGTCATCACAATGCTCCATGGCCCCTGTCATCCCAGTGCTCCATGATATCTTTCTTCAAAATTCTAGATGACCACTGTCATCACAATGCCCCATGACACGTGTCTTCACATTTCGCCATGGCCCTTGTCATCGCAATGCTCCATGAACCGTGTTATCACAATATTCCAGTACACTTTCGTCACAATGATCTTTGACCACATTCATCTGAATACTCCATGGCCTATGTATTCACAATTTTTCATGGCCCCTGAAATCAAATTGCTCCATGTTCCCTTTCTAACAAAGCTCCATGACCACTGTCAACATATTGTCCCATGACGCCTGTCATCACAATGCTCCATGGCCCCTTTCATCACTATGCTCCATGATCCCTGTCTTCACAATGTTCTAGAACAATTGTCATCACAATGCTCCATGACCCCTGTAATCACAATGCTCCATTCCCTTTCATCACAGTGCTACAGAATTCTGGTCATCACAATATTCCATAACCGTGTCATCACAATGCTCTATAAGCCCTGTCATCACAATGCTCCACGACATTTGTCATCACAATGATCCATGACCACATTCATCACAATGCTTCATGACCACTGTCATCACAACGCTCGATGACCCTTGTCATCACAATGCTCCATGCCGTTGTCATCAGAATGCTCCTTGGCCCCTCTAATCACAATGGTCCATGCCCTTTTTATCACAATGCTCCAGAATTCTTGTCATCATAATGTTCCATGGCCGTGTCATCACAATGCCCCATGACCCCTGTCATCACAATGCTCTATGGCCCCTGTCATCCCAGTGCTCCATGATATCTTTCTTCACAATTCTAGATGACCATTGTCATCACAATGCCCCATGACACCTGTCTTCACATTTCTCCATGGCCCTTGTCATCACAATGCTCCATGAACCGTGTCATCACAATATTCCAGTACACTTTTCGTCACAATGATCCTTGACCACATTCATCTGAATACTCCATAGCCTATGTATTCACAATTTTTCATGGCCCCTGAAATCAAATTGCTCCATGTTCCCTTTCTAACAATGCTCTATGACCACTGTCAACACATTGTCCCATGACGCCTGTCATCACAATGCTCCATGGCCCCTTTCATCACTATGCTCCATGATCCCTGTCTTCAAAATGTTCTAGAACAATTGTCATCACAATGCTCCATGACCCCTGTATTCACAATGCTCCATTCACTTTCATCACAGTGCTACAGAATTCTGGTCATCACAATATTCCATAACCGTGTCATCACAATGCTCTATGAGCCCTGTCATCACAATGCTCCACGACACTTGTCATCACAATGATCCATGACCACATTCATCACAATGCTTCATGACCACTGTCATCACAATGCTCGATGACCCTTGTCATCACAATGCTCCATGCCATTGTCATCAGAATGCTCCTTGGCCCCTCTAATCACAATGGTCTATGCCCTTTTTATCACAATGCTCCAGAATTCTTCTCATCATAATGTTCCATGGCCGTGTCATCACAATGCCCCATGACCCCTGTCATCACAATGCTCCATGGCCCCTGTCATCCCAGTGCTCCATGATATCTTTCTTCACAATTCTAGATGACCACTGTCATCACAATGCCCCATGACACCTGTCTTCACATTTCGCCATGGCCCCTGTCATCGCAATGCTCCATGAACCGTGTCATCACAATATTCCAGGACAATTTTCGTCACAATGATCCTTGACCACATTCATCTGAATACTCCATAGCCTATGTATTCACAATTTTTCATGGCCCCTGAAATCAAATTGCTCCACGTTCCCTTTCTAACAATGCTCCATGACCACTGTCAACACAATGTCCCATGACGCATGTCATCACAATGCTCCATGGCCCCTTTCATCACTATGCTCCATGATCCCTGTCATTACAATGTTCTAGAACAATTGTCATCACAATGCTCCATGACCCATGTAATCACAATGCTCCATTCCCTTTTCATCACAGTGCTAAAGAATTCTGGTCATCACAATATTCCATAACCGTGTCATCACAATGCTCTATGACCCCTGTCATCACAATGCTCCACGACACTTGTCATCACAATGATCCATGACCACATTCATCACAATGCTCCATGCCATTGTCATCAGAATGCTCCTTGGCCCCTCTAATCACAATGGTCTATGCCCTTTTTATCACAATGCTCCAGAATTCTTGTCATCATAATGTTCCATGGCCGTGTCATCACAATGCCCCATCACCCCTGTCATCACAATGTTCCATGGCCCCTGTCATCCCAGTGCTCCATGATATCTTTCTTCACAATTCTAGATGACCACTGTCATCACAAAGCCCCATGACAACTGCCTTCACATTTCGCCATGGCCCTTGTCATCGCAATGCTCCATGAACCGTGTCATCACAATATTCCAGGACACTTTTTGTCACAATGATCCTTGACCACATTCATCTGAATACTCCATGGCCTATGTATTCACAATTTGTCATGGCCCCTGAAATCAAATTGCTCCATGTTCCCTTTCTAACAATGCTCCATGACCACTGTCAACACATTGTCCCATGACGCCTGTCATCACAATGCTCCATGGCCCCTTTCATCACTATGCTCCATGATCCCTGTCTTCACAATGTTCTAAAGTATTGTCATCAAAATGCTCCATGACCCCTGTAATCACAATGCTCCATTCCCTTTTCATCACAGTGCTACAGAATTCTGGTCATCACAATATTCCATAACCGTGTCATCACAATGCTCTATGAGCCCTGTCATCACAATGCTCCACGACACATCTCATCACAATGATCCATGACCACATTCATCACAATGCTTCATGACCACTGTCATCACAATGCTCGATGACACTTGTAAACACAATGCTCCATGCCGTTGTCATCAGAATGCTCCTTGGCCCCTCTAATCACAATGGTCCATGCCCTTTTTATCACAATGCTCCAGAATTCTTCTCATCATAATGTTCCATGGCCGTGTCATCACAATGCCCCTGACCCCTGTCATCACAATGCTCCATGGCCCCTGTCATCCCAGTGCTCCATGATATCTTTCTTCACAATTCTACATGACCACTGTCATCACAATGTCCCATGACACCTGTCTTCACATTTCGCCATGGCCCTTGTCATCGCAATGCTCCATGAACCGTGTCATCACAATATTCCACGACACTTTTCATCACAATGATCCATGACCACAGTCATCTGAATACTCCATGGCCTATGTATTCAAAATTTTTCATGGCCCCTTAAATCAAATTGCTCCATGTTCCCTTTCTAACAATGATCCAAGACCACTGTCAACACAATGTCCCATGACGCCTGTCATCACAATGCTCCATGGCCCCTTTCATCACTATGCTCCATGATCCCTGTCTTCACAATGTTCTAGAACAATTGTCATCACAATGCTCCATGACCCCTGTAATCACAATGCTCCATTCCCTTTTCATCACAGTGCTACAGAATTCTGGTCATCACAATATTCCATAACCGTGTAATCACAATGCTCTATGACCCCTGTCATCACAATGCTCCACGACACTTGTCATCACAATGATCCATGACCACATTCATCACAATGCTTCATGACCAGTGTCATCACAATTCTCGATGACACTGGTCATCACAATGCTCCATCCCGTTGTCATCAGAATGCTCCTTGGCCCCTCTAATCACAATGGTCCATGCCCTTTTTATCACAATGTTCCAGAATTCTTGTCATCATAATGTTCCATGGCCGTGTCATTACAATGCCCCATGACGCCTGTCATCACAATGCTCCATGACCCCTGTACTCACAATGCTCCATTCCCTTTTCATCACAGTGCTACAGAATTCTGGTCATCACAATATTCCATAACCGTGTCATCACAATGCTCTATGACCCCTGTCATCACAATGCTCCACGACACTTGTCATCACAATGATGCATGACCACATTCATCACAATGTTTCATGACCACTGTCATCACAATGCTCGATGACCCTTGTCATCACAATGCTCCATGCCGTTGTCATCAGAATGCTCCTTGGCCCCTCTAATCACAATGGTCCATGCCCTTTTTATCACAATGCTCCAGAATTCTTGTCATCATAATGTTCCATGGCCGTGTCATCACAATGCCCCATGACCCCTGTCATCACAATGTTCCATCGCCCCTGTCATCCCAGTGCTCCATGATATCTTTCTTCACAATTCTAGATGACCACTGTCATCACAATGCCTCATGACACCTGTCTTCACATTTCGCCATGGCCCTTTTCATCGCAATGCTCCATGAACCGTGTCATCACAATATTCCAGGACACTTTTCGTCACAATGATCCTTGACCACATTCATCTGAATACTCCATGGCCTATGTATTCACAATTTTTCATGACCCCTGAAATCAAATTGCTCCATGTTCCCTTTCTAACAAGGCTCCATGACAACTGTCAACACATTGTCCCATGACGCCTGTCATCACAATGCTCCATGGCCCCTTTCATCACTATGCTCCATGATCCCTGTCTTCACAATGTTCTAGAACAATTGTCATCACAATGCTCCATGACCCCTGTAATCACAATGCTCCATTCCCTTTTCATCACAGTGCTACAGAATTCTGGTCATCACAATATTCCATAACCGTGTCATCACAATGCTCTATGACCCCTGGCATCACAATGCTCCACGACACTTGTCATCACAATGATCCATGACCACATTCATCACAATGCTTCATGACCACTGTCATCACAATGCTCGATGACCCTTGTCATCACAATGCTCCATGCCGTTGTCATCAGAATGCTCCTTGGCCCCTCTAATCACAATGGTTCATGCCCTTATTATCACAATGCTCCAGAATTCTTGTCATCATAATGTTCCATGGCCGTGTCATCACAATGCCCCATGACCCCTGTCATCACAATGCTCCATGGCCCCTGTCATCCCAGTGCTCCATGATATCTTTCTTCACAATTCTAGATGACCACTGATATCACAATGCCCCATGACACCTGTCTTCACATTTCGCCATGGCACTGGTCATCGCAATGCTCCATGAACCATGTCATCACAATATTCCAGGACACTTTTTGTCACAATGTTCCTTGACCACATTCATCTGAATACTCCATGGCCTATGTATTCACAATTTTTCAATGCCCCTGAAATCACTTTTCTCCATGTTCCCTTTCTAACAATGCTCCATGACCACAGTCAACACATTGTCCCATGACGCCTGTCATCACAATGCTCCATGGCCCCATTCATCACTATGCTCCATGATCCCTGTCTTCACAATGTTCTAGAACAATTGTCATCACAATGCTCCATGACCCCTGTAATCACAATGCTCCATTCCCTTTTCGTCACAGTGCTACAGAATTCTGGTCATCACAATATTCCATAACCGTGTCATCACAATGCCCCATGACCCCTGTCATCGCAATGCTCCAAGGCCCCTGTCATCCCAGTGCTCCATGATATCTTTCTTCACAATTCTAGATGACCACTGTCATCACAAAGCCCCATGACACCTGTCTTCACATTTCGCCATGGCCCTTGTCATCGCAATGCTCCATGAACCGTGTCATCGCAATATTCCAGGACACTTTTCGTCACAATGATCCTTGACCACATTCATCTGAATACTCCATGGCCTATGTATTCACAATTGTTCATGGCCCCTGAAATCAAATTGCTCCAAGTGCCCTTTCTAACAATGCTCCATGACCACTGTCAACACAATGTCCCATGACGCCTGTCATCACAATGCTCCATGGCCCGTTTCATCAGTATGCTCCATGATCCATGTCATCACAATGTTCTAGAACAATTGTCATCACAATGCTCCATGACCCTTGTAATCACAATGATCCATTCCCTTTTAATCACAGTGCTACAGAATTCTGGTCATCACAATATTCCATAACCGTGTCATCACAATGATCTATGACCCCTGTCATCACAATGCTCCACGACACTTGTCATCACAATGATCCATGACCACATTCATTACAATGCTTCATGACCACTGTCATCACAATGCTCGATGACCCTTGTCATCACAATGCTCCATGCCGTTGTCATCAGAATGCTCCTTGGCCCCTCTAATCACAATGGTCCATGCCCTTTTTATCACAATGCTCCAGAATTCTTGTCATCATAATGTTCCATAGCCGTGTCATCACAATGCCCCATGACCCCTGTCATCACAATGTTCCATGTACCCTATCATCCCAGTGCTCCATGATATCTTTCTTCACAATTCTAGATGACCACTGTCATCACAATGCCCCATGACACCTGTCTTCACATTTCGCCATTGCCCTTGTAATCGCAATGCTCCATGAACCGTGTCATCACAATATTCCAGGACAGTTTTCGTCACAATGATCCTTGACCACATTCATCTGAATACTCCATGGCCTATGTATTCACAATTGTTAATGGCCCCTGAAATCAAATTGCTCCATGTTCCCTTTCTAACAAGGCTCCATGACCACTGTGAACACATTGTTCCATGACGACTGTCATCACAATGCTCCATGGCCCCTTTCATCACTATGCTCCATGATCACTGTCATCACAATGTTCTAGAACAATTGTCATCACAATGCTCCATGACCCCTGTAATCACAATGCTCCATTCCCTTTTCATCACAGTGCTACAGAATTCTGGTCATCACAATATTCCATAACCGTGTCATCACAATTCTCTATGACCCCTGTCATCACAATGCTCCACGACACTTGTCATCACAATGATCCATGACCACATTCATCACAATGCTTCATGACCACTGTCATCACAATGCTCGATGACACTTGTCATCACAATGCTCCATGCCGTTGTCATCAGAATGCTCCTTGGCCCCTCTAATCACAATGGTCCATGCCCTTTTTATCACAATGCTCCAGAACACTTGTCATCATAATGTTCCATGGCCGTGTCATCACAATGCCCCATGACACCTCTCATCACAATGTTCCATGTCCCCTATCATCTCAGTGCTCCATGATATCTTTCTTCACAATTCTAGATGACCACTGTCATCACAATGCCCCATGACACCTGTCTACACATTTCGCCATGGCCCTTGTCATCGCAATGCTCCATGAACCGTGTCATCACAATATTCCAGGACACTTTTCGTCACAATGATCCTTGACCACATTCATCTGAATACTCCATGGCCTATATATTCGCAATTTTTCATGGCCCCTGATATCAAATTGCTCCATGTTCCCTTTCTAACAATGCTCCATGACCACTGTGAACACATTGTTCCATGACGCCTGTCATCACAATGCTCCATGGCCCCTTTCATCACTATGCTCCATGATCCCTGTCATCACAATGTTCTAGAACAATTGTCATCACAATGCTCCATGACCCCTGTAATCACAATGCTCCATGCCCTTTTCATCACTGTGGTACAGAATTCTGGTCATCACAATATTCCATAACCGTGTCATCACAATGCTCTATGACCCCTGTCATCACAATGCTCCACGACACTTGTCATCACAATGATGCATGACCACATTCATCACAATGTTTCATGACCACTGTCATCACAATGCTCGATGACCCTTGTCATCACAATGCTCCATGCCGTTGTCATCACAATGCTCCTTGGCCCCTCTAATCACAATGGTCCATGCCCTTTTTATCACAATGCTCCAGAATTCTTGTCATCATAATGTTCCATGGCCGTGTCATCACAATGCCCCATGACCCCTGTCATCACAATGTTCCATCGCCCCTGTCATCCCAGTGCTCCAAGATATCTTTCTTCACAATTCTAGATGACCACTGTCATCACAATGCCTCATGACACCTGTCTTCACATTTCGCCATGGCCCTTTTCATCGCAATGCTCCATGAACCGTGTCATCACAATATTCCAGGACACTTTTCGTCACAATGATCCTTGACCACATTCATCTGAATACTCCATGGCCTATGTATTCACAATTTTTCATGACCCCTGAAATCAAATTGCTCCATGTTCCCTTTCTAACAAGGCTCCATGACAACTGTCAACACATTGTCCCATGACGCCTGTCATCACAATGCTCCATGGCCCCTTTCATCACTATGCTCCATGATCCCTGTCTTCACAATGTTCTAGAACAATTGTCATCACAATGCTCCATGACCCCTGTAATCACAATGCTCCATTCCCTTTTCATCACAGTGCTACAGAATTCTGGTCATCACAATATTCCATAACCGTGTCATCACAATGCTCTATGACCCCTGGCATCACAATGCTCCACGACACTTGTCATCACAATGATCCATGACCACATTCATCACAATGCTTCATGACCACTGTCATCACAATGCTCGATGACCCTTGTCATCACAATGCTCCATGCCGTTGTCATCAGAATGCTCCTTGGCCCCTCTAATCACAATGGTTCATGCCCTTATTATCACAATGCTCCAGAATTCTTGTCATCATAATGTTCCATGGCCGTGTCATCACAATGCCCCATGACCCCTGTCATCACAATGCTCCATGGCCCCTGTCATCCCAGTGCTCCATGATATCTTTCTTCACAATTCTAGATGACCACTGTCATCACAATGCCCCATGACACCTGTCTTCACATTTCGCCATGGCACTGGTCATCGCAATGCTCCATGAACCATGTCATCACAATATTCCAGGACACGTTTTGTCACAATGTTCCTTGACCACATTCATCTGAATACTCCATGGCCTATGTATTCACAATTTTTCAATGCCCCTGAAATCACTTTTCTCCATGTTCCCTTTCTAACAATGCTCCATGACCACAGTCAACACATTGTCCCATGACGCCTGTCATCACAATGCTCCATGGCCCCTTTCATCACTATGCTCCATGATCCCTGTCTTCACAATGTTCTAGAACAATTGTCATCACAATGCTCCATGACCCCTGTAATCACAATGCTCCATTCCCTTTTCGTCACAGTGCTACAGAATTCTGGTCATCACAATATTCCATAACCGTGTCATCACAATGCCCCATGACCCCTGTCATCGCAATGCTCCAAGGCCCCTGTCATCCCAGTGCTCCATGATATCTTTCTTCACAATTCTAGATGACCACTGTCATCACAAAGCCCCATGACACCTGTCTTCACATTTCGCCATGGCCCTTGTCATCGCAATGCTCCATGAACCGTGTCATCGCAATATTCCAGGACACTTTTCGTCACAATGACCCTTGACCACATTCATCTGAATACTCCATGGCCTATGTATTCACAATTGTTCATGGCCCCTGAAATCAAATTGCTCCAAGTGCCCTTTCTAACAATGCTCCATGACCACTGTCAACACAATGTCCCATGACGCCTGTCATCACAATGCTCCATGGCCCGTTTCATCAGTATGCTCCATGATCCATGTCATCACAATGTTCTAGAACAATTGTCATCACAATGCTCCATGACCCTTGTAATCACAATGCTCCATTCCCTTTTAATCACAGTGCTACAGAATTCTGGTCATCACAATATTCCATAACCGTGTCATCACAATGATCTATGACCCCTGTCATCACAATGCTCCACGACACTTGTCATCACAATGATCCATGACCACATTCATTACAATGCTTCATGACCACTGTCATCACAATGCTCGATGACCCTTGTCATCACAATGCTCCATGCCGTTGTCATCAGAATGCTCCTTGGCCCCTCTAATCACAATGGTCCATGCCCTTTTTATCACAATGCTCCAGAATTCTTGTCATCATAATGTTCCATAGCCGTGTCATCACAATGCCCCATGACCCCTGTCATCACAATGTTCCATGTACCCTATCATCCCAGTGCTCCATGATATCTTTCTTCACAATTCTAGATGACCACTGTCATCACAATGCCCCATGACACCTGTCTTCACATTTCGCCATTGCCCTTGTAATCGCAATGCTCCATGAACCGTGTCATCACAATATTCCAGGACACTTTTCGTCACAATGATCCTTGACCACATTCATCTGAATACTCCATGGCCTATGTATTCACAATTGTTAATGGCCCCTGAAATCAAATTGCTCCATGTTCCCTTTCTAACAATGCTCCATGACCACAGTGAACACATTGTTCCATGACGACTGTCATCACAATGCTCCATGGCCCCTTTCATCACTATGCTCCATGATCACTGTCATCACAATGTTCTAGAACAATTGTCATCACAATGCTCCATGACCCCTGTAATCACAATGCTCCATTCCCTTTTCATCACAGTGCTACAGAATTCTGGTCATCACAATATTCCATAACCGTGTCATCACAATTCTCTATGACCCCTGTCATCACAATGCTCCACGACACTTGTCTTCACAATGATCCATGACCACATTCATCACAATGCTTCATGACCACTGTCATCACAATGCTCGATGACACTTGTCATCACAATGCTCCATGCCGTTGTCATCAGAATGCTCCTTGGCCCCTCTAATCACAATGGTCCATGCCCTTTTTATCACAATGCTCCAGAACACTTGTCATCATAATGTTCCATGGCCGTGTCATCACAATGCCCCATGACACCTCTCATCACAATGTTCCATGTCCCCTATCATCTCAGTGCTCCATGATATCTTTCTTCACAATTCTAGATGACCACTGTCATCACAATGCCCCATGACACCTGTCTACACATTTCGCCATGGCCCTTGTCATCGCAATGCTCCATGAACCGTGTCATCACAATATTCCAGGACACTTTTCGTCACAATGATCCTTGACCACATTCATCTGAATACTCCATGGCCTATATATTCGCAATTTTTCATGGCCCCTGATATCAAATTGCTCCATGTTCCCTTTCTAACAATGCTCCATGACCACTGTGAACACATTGTTCCATGACGCCTGTCATCACAATGCTCCATGGCCCCTTTCATCACTATGCTCCATGATCCCTGTCATCACAATGTTCTAGAACAATTGTCATCACAATGCTCCATGACCCCTGTAATCACAATGCTCCATGCCCTTTTCATCACTGTGGTACAGAATTCTGGTCATCACAATATTCCATAACCGTGTCATCACAATGCTCTATGACCCCTGTCATCACAATGCTCCACGACACTTGTCATCACAATGATGCATGACCACATTCATCACAATGTTTCATGACCACTGTCATCACAATGCTCGATGACCCTTGTCATCACAATGCTCCATGCCGTTGTCATCAGAATGCTCCTTGGCCCCTCTAATCACAATGGTCCATGCCCTTTTTATCACAATGCTCCAGAATTCATGTCATCATAATGTTCCATGACCGTGTCATCACAATGCCCCATGACTCCTGTCATCACAATGCTCCATGTCCCCTGTCATCCCAGTGCTCCATGATATCTTTCTTCACAATTCTAGAGGACCACTGTCATCACAATGCCCCATGACACCTGTCTTCACAATTCGCCATGGCCCTTGTCATCGCAATGCTCCATGAACCGTGTCATCAAAATATTCCAGGACACTTTTCGTCACAATGATCCTTGACCACATTCATCTGAATACTCCATGGACTATGTATTCGCAATTTTTCATGGCCCCTGAAATCAAATTGCTCCATGTTCCCTTTCTAACAATGCTCCATGACCACTGTCAACACAATATCCCATGACGCCTGTCAACGCAATGCTCCATTGTCCGTTTCATCACTATGCTCCATGATCCCTCTCATCACAATGTTCTACAACAATTCTCATCACAATGCTCCATGACCCCTGTAATCACAATGCTCCATTCCATTTTCATCACTGTGGTATAGAATTCTGGTGATCACAATATTCCATAACCGTGTCATCACAATGCTCTATGACCCCTGTCATCACAATGCTCCACGACACTTGTCATCACAATGATGCATGACCATATTCATCACAATGCTTCATGACCACTGTCATCACAATGCTCCATGCCGTTGTCATCAGAATGCTCCTTGGCCCCTCTAATCACAATGGTCCATGACCTTTTTATCACAATGCTCCAGAATTCTTGTCATAATAATGTTCCCTGGCCGTGTCATCACAATGCCCCATGACCCCTGTCATCACAATGCTCCATGGCCCCTGTCATCCCAGTGCTCCATGATATCTTTCTTCACAATTATAGATGACCACTGTCATCACAATGCCGCATGACAGCTGTCTTCACATTTCGCCATGGCCCTTGTCATCGCAATGCTCCATGAACCGTGTCATCACAATATTCCAGGACACTTTTCGTCACAATGATCCTTGACCACATTCATCTGAATACTCCGTGGCGTATGTATTCGCAGTTTTTCATGGCCCCTGAAATCAAATTGCTCCATGTTACCTTTCAAAACAATGCTCCATGACCACTGTCAACACAATGTCCCATGACGCCTGTCAACACATTGCTCCATTGCCCCTTTCATCACTATGCTCCATGATCCCTTTTATCACAATGTTCTAGAACAATTGTCATCACAATGCTCCATGACCCCTGTAATCACAATGCTCCATTCCCTTTTCATCACTGTGCTACAGAATTCTGGTCATCACAATATTCCATAACCGTGTCATCACAATGCTCTATGACCCCTGTCATCACAATGCTCCACCACACTTGTCATCACAATGATCCATGACTACATTCATCACAATGCTTCATGACCACTGTCATCACAATGCTCGATGACCCTTGTCATCACAATGCTCCATGCCGTTGTCATCAGAATGCTCCTTGGCCCCTCTAATCACAATGGTCCATGACCTTTTTATCACAATGCTCCAGAATTCTTGTCATCATAATGTTCCATGGCCGTGTCATCACAAGGCCCCATGACCCCTGTCATCACAATGCTCCATGGCCCCTGTCATCCCAGTGCTCCATGATATCTTTCTTCACAATTCTAGATGACCACTGTCATCACAATGCCGCATGACACCTGTCTTCAACTTTCGCCATGGCCCTTGTCATCGCAATGCTCCATGAACCGTGTCATCACAATATTCCAGGACACTTGTCGTCACAATGATCCTTGACCACATTCATCTGAATACTCCATGGCCTATGAATTCACAATTGTTCATGGCCCCTGAAATCAAATTTCTCCATGTTCTCTTTCTAACAATGCTCCATGACCACTGTCAACACAATGTCCCATGAAGCCTGTCATCACAATGCTCCATGGCCCCTTTCATCACTATGCTCCATGATCCATGTCTTCACAATGTTCTAAACAATTGTCATCACAATTCTCCATGAACCCTGTAATCACAATGCTCCATTCCCTTTTCATCACAGTGCTACAGAATTATGGTCATCACAATATTCCATAACCGTGTCATCACAATGCTCTATGACCCCTGTCATCACAATGCTCCACGACACTTGTCATCACAATGATGCATGACCACATTCATCACAATGCTTCATGACCACTGTCATCACAAAGCTCGATGACACTTGTCATCACAATGCTCCATGCCGTTGTCATCAGAATGCTCCTTGGCCCCTCTAATCTCAATGATCCATGCCCATTTTATCACAATTCTCCAGAATTCTTGTCATCATAATGTTCCATGGCCGTGTCATCACAATGCCCCATGACCCCTGTCATCACAATGCTCCATGGCCCCTGTCATCCCAGTGCTCCATGATATCTTTCTTCACAATTCTAGATGACCACTGTCATCACAATGCCCCATGACACCTGTCTTCACATTTCGCAATTGCCCTTGTCATCGCAATGCTCCATGAACCGTGTCATCACAATATTCCAGGACACTTGTCGTCACAATGATCCTTGACCACATTCATCTGAATACTCCATGGCCTATGTATTCACAATTTTTCATGGCCCCTGAAATCAAATTGCTCCATGTTCCCTTTCTAACAATGCTCCATGACCACTGTCAACACAATGTCCCATGGCGCCTGTCATCACAATGCTCCATGGACCCTTTCATCACTATGCTCCATGATCCCTGTCATCACAATGTTCTAGAACAATTGTCATCACAATGCTCCATGACCCCTGTAATCACAATGCTCCATTCCCTTTTCATCACAGTGCTACAGAATTCTGGTCATCACAATATTCCATAACAGTGTCATCACAATGCTCTATGACCCCTGTCATCACAATGCTCCACGACACTTGTCATCACAATGATCCATGACCACATTCATCACAATGCTTCATGACCACTGTCATCACAATGCTCGATGACCCTTGTCATCACAATGCTCCATGCCGTTGTCATCAGAATGCTCCTTGGCCCCTCTAATCACAATGGTCCATGCCCTTTTTATCACAATGCTCCAGAATTCTTGTCATCATAATGTTCCATGGCCGTGTCATCACAATGCCCCATGACTCCTGTCATCACAATGCCCCATGACACCTGTCTTCACATTTCGACATGGCCCTTGTCATCGCAATGCTCCATGAACCGTGTCATCACAATATTCCAGGACACTTTTCCTCACAATGATCCTTGACCACATTCATCTGAATACTCCATGGCCTATGTATTCACAATTGTTCATGGCCCCTGAAATCAAATTGCTCCATGTTCCCTTTCTAACAATGCTCCATGACCACTGTCAACACAATGTCCCATGGCGCCTGTCATCACAATGCTCCATGGACCCTTTCATCACTATGCTCCATGATCCCTGTCATCACAATGTTCTAGAACAATTGTCATCACAATGCTCCATGACCCCTGTAATCACAATGCTCCATTCCCTTTTCATCACAGTGCTACAGAATTCTGGTCATCACAATATTCCATAACCGTGTCATCACAATGCTCTATGACCCCTGTCATCACAATGCTCAACGACACTTGTCATCACAATGATCCATGACCACATTCATCACAATGCTTCATGACCACTGTCATCACAATGCTCGATGACCCTTGTCATCACAATGCTCCATGCCGTTGTCATCAGAATGCTCCTTGGCCCCTCTAATCACAATGGTCCATGACCTTTTTATCACAATGCTCCAGAATTCTTGTCATCATAATGTTCCATGGCCGAGTCATCACAATGCCCCATGACCCCTGTCATCACAATGTTCCATCGCCCCTGTCATCCCAGTGCTCCATGATATCTTTCTTCACAATTCTAGATGACCACTGTCATCACAATGCCTCATGACACCTGTCTTCACATTTCGCCATGGCCCTTTTCATCGCAATGCTCCATGAACCGTGTCATCACAATATTCCAGGACACTTTTCGTCACAATGATCCTTGACCACATTCATCTGAATACTCCATGGCCTATGTATTCACAATTTTTCATGACCCCTGAAATCAAATTGCTCCATGTTCCCTTTCTAACAAGGCTCCATGACAACTGTCAACACATTGTCCCATGACGCCTGTCATCACAATGCTCCGTGGCCCCTTTCATCACTATGCTCCATGATCCCTGTCATCACAATGTTCTACAATAATTGTCATCACAATGCTCCATGACCACTGTAATCACAATGCTCCATGCCATTTTCATCACTGTGCTACAGAATTCTGGTCATCACAATATTCCATAACCGTGTCATCACAATGCTCTATGACCCCTGTCATCACAATGCTCCACGACACTTGTCATCACAATGATCCATGACCACATTCATCACGATGCTTCATGACCACTGTCATCACAATGCTCGATGACCCTTGTCTTCACAATGCTCCATGCAGTTGTCTTCAGAATGCTCCTTGGCCCCTCTAATCACAATGGTCCATGCCCTTTTTATCACAATGCTCCAGAATTCTTGTCATCATAATGTTCCATGGCCGTGTCATCACAATGCCCCATGACCCCTGTCATCACAATGCTCCATGGCCCCTGTCATCCCAGTGCTCCATGATATCTTCCTTCACAATTCTAGATGACGACTGTCATCTCAATGCCCCATGACACCTGTCTTCACATTTCGCCATGGCCCTTGTCATCGCAATGCTCCATGAACCGTGTCATCACAATATTCCAGGACACTTGTCGTCACAATGATCCTTGAACACATTCATCTGAATACTCCATGGCCTATGTATTCACAATTTTTCATGGCCCCTGAAATCAAATTGCTCCATGTTCCCTTTCTAACAATGCTCCATGACCACTGTCAACACAATGTCCCATGGCGCCTGTCATCACAATGCTCCATGGACCCTTTCATCACTATGCTCCATGATCCCTGTCATCACAATGTTCTAGAACAATTGTCATCACAATGCTCCATGACCCCTGTAATCACAATGCTCCATTCCCTTTTCATCACAGTGCTACAGAATTCTGGTCATCACAATATTCCATAACCGTGTAATCACAATGCTCTATGACCCCTGTCATCACAATGCTCCACGACACGTGTCATCACAATGATCCATGACCACATTCATCACAATGCTTCATGACCACTGTCATCACAATGCTCGATGACCCTTGTCATCACAATGCTCCATGCCGTTGTCATCAGAATGCTCCTTGGCCCCTCTAATCACAATGGTCCATGCCCTTTTTATCACAATGCTCCAGAATTCTTGTCATCATAATGTTCCATGGCCGTGTCATCACAATGCCCCATGACCCCTGTCATCACAATGTTCCATCGCCCCTGTCATCCCAGTGCTCCATGATATCTTTCTTCACAATTCTAGATGACCACTGTCATCACAATGCCTCATGACACCTGTCTTCACATTTCGCCATGGCCCTTTTCATCGCAATGCTCCATGAACCGTGTCATCACAATATTCCAGGACACTTTTCGTCACAATGATCCTTGACCACATTCATCTGAATACTCCATGGCCTATGTATTCACAATTTTTCATGACCCCTGAAATCAAATTGCTCCATGTTCCCTTTCTAACAAGGCTCCATGACAACTGTCAACACATTGTCCCATGACGCCTGTCATCACAATGCTCCATGGCCCCTTTCATCACTATGCTCCATGATCCCTGTCTTCACAATGTTCTAGAACAATTGTCATCACAATGCTCCATGACCCCTGTAATCACAATGCTCCATTCCCTTTTCATCACAGTGCTACAGATTTCTAGTCATCACAATATTCCATAACCGTGTCATCACAATGCTCTATGACCCCTGGCATCACAATGCTCCACGACACTTGTCATCACAATGATCCATGACCACATTCATCACAATGCTTCATGACCACTGTCATCACAATGCTCGATGACCCTTGTCATCACAATGCTCCATGCCGTTGTCATCAGAATGCTCCTTGGCCCCTCTAATCACAATGGTTCATGCCCTTATTATCACAATGCTCCAGAATTCTTGTCATCATAATGTTCCATGGCCGTGTCATCACAATGCCCCATGACCCCTGTCATCACAATGCTCCATGGCCCCTGTCATCCCAGTGCTCCATGATATCTTTCTTCACAATTCTAGATGACCACTGTCATCACAATGCCCCATGACACCTGTCTTCACATTTCGCCATGGCACTGGGCATCGCAATGCTCCATGAACCATGTCATCACAATATTCCAGGACACTTTTTGTCACAATGATCCTTGACCACATTCATCTGAATACTCCATGGCCTATGTATTCACAATTTTTCAATGCCCCTGAAATCACTATTCTCCATGTTCCCTTTCTAACAATGCTCCATGACCACAGTCAACACATTGTCCCATGACGCCTGTCATCACAATGCTCCATGGCCCCTTTCATCACTATGCTCCATGATCCCTGTCTTCACAATGTTCTAGAACAATTGTCATCACAATGCTCCATGACCCCTGTAATCACAATGCTCCATTCCCTTTTCATTACAGTGCTACAGAATTCTGGTCATCACAATATTCCATAACCGTGTCATCACAATGCTCTATGACCCCTGTCATCACAATGCTCCACGACACTTTTCATCACAATGATCCATGACCACATTCATCACAATGCTTCATGACCACTGTCATCACAATGCTCGATGACCCTTGTCATCACAATGCTCCAAGCCGTTGTCATCAGAATGCTCCTTGGCCCCTCTAATCACAATTGTCCATGACCTTTTTATCACAATGCTCCTGAATTCTTGTCATCATAATGTTCTATGGCCGTGTCATCACAATGCCCCATGACCCCTGTCATCACAATGCTCCATGGCCCCTGTCATTCCTGTGCTCCATGATATCTTTCTTCACAATTCTAGATGACCACTGTCATCACAATGCCCCATGACACCTGTCTTCACATTTCGCCATGGCCCTTGTCATCGCAATGCTCCATGAACCGTGTCATCACAATATTCCAGGACACTTTTCGTCACAATGATCCTTGACCACATTCATCTGAATACTCCATGGCCTATGTATTCGCAATTTTTCATGGCCCCTGATATCAAATTGCTCCATGTTCCCTTTCTAACAATGCTCCATGACCACTGTCAACACAATATCCCATGACGCCTGTCAACGCAATGCTCCATTGTCCGTTTCATCACTATGCTCCATGATCCCTCTCATCACAATGTTCTAGAACAATTCTCATCACAATGCTCCATGACCCCTGTAATCACAATGCTCCATTCCATTTTCATCACTGTGGTATAGAATTCTGGTGATCACAATATTCCATAACCGTGTCATCACAATGCTCTATGACCCCTGTCATCACAATGCTCCACGACACTTGTCATCACAATGATGCATGACCACATTCATCACAATGCTTCATGACCACTGTCATCACAATGCTCCATGCCGTTGTCATCAGAATGCTCCTTGGCCCCTCTAATCACAATGGTCCATGACCTTTTTATCACAATGCTCCAGAATTCTTGTCATCATAATGTTCCCTGGCCGTGTCATCACAATGCCCCATGACCCCTGTCATCACAATGCTCCATGGCCCCTGTCATCCCAGTGCTCCATGATATCTTTCTTCACAATTATAGATGACCACTGTCATCACAATGCCGCATGACAGCTGTCTTCACATTTCGCCATGGCCCTTGTCATCGCAATGCTCCATGAACCGTGTCATCACAATATTCCAGGACACTTTTCGTCACAATGATCCTTGACCACATTCATCTGAATACTCCGTGGCGTATGTATTCGCAGTTTTTCATGGCCCCTGAAATCAAATTGCTCCATGTTACCTTTCAAAACAATGCTCCATGACCACTGTCAACACAATGTCCCATGACGCCTGTCAACACATTGCTCCATTGCCCCTTTCATCACTATGCTCCATGATCCCTGTTATCACAATGTTCTAGAACAATTGTCATCACAATGCTCCATGACCCCTGTAATCACAATGCTCCATTCCCTTTTCATCACTGTGCTACAGAATTCTGGTCATCACAATATTCCATAACCGTGTCATCACAATGCTCTATGACCCCTGTCATCACAATGCTCCACCACACTTGTCGTCACAATGATCCTTGACCACATTCATCTGAATACTCCATGGCCTATGAATTCACAATTGTTCATGGCCCCTGAAATCAAATTTCTCCATGTTCCCTTTCTAACAATGCTCCATGACCACTGTCAACACAATGTCCCATGAAGCCTGTCATCACAATGCTCCATGGCCCCTTTCATCACTATGCTCCATGATCCATGTCTTCACAATGTTCTAAACAATTGTCATCACAATTCTCCATGAACCCTGTAATCACAATGCTCCATTCCCTTTTCATCACAGTGCTACAGAATTATGGTCATCACAATATTCCATAACCGTGTCATCACAATGCTCTATGACCCCTGTCATCACAATGCTCCACGACACTTGTCATCACAATGATGCATGACCACATTCATCACAATGCTTCATGACCACTGTCATCACAAAGCTCGATGACACTTGTCATCACAATGCTCCATGCCGTTGTCATCAGAATGCTCCTTGGCCCCTCTAATCTCAATGGTCCATGCCCATTTTATCACAATTCTCCAGAATTCTTGTCATCATAATGTTCCATGGCCGTGTCATCACAATGCCCCATGACCCCTGTCATCACAATGCTCCATGGCCCCTGTCATCCCAGTGCTCCATGATATCTTTCTTCACAATTCTAGATGACCACTGTCATCACAATGCCCCATGACACCTGTCTTCACATTTCGCCATGGCCCTTGTCATCGCAATGCTCCATGAACCGTGTCATCACAATATTCCAGGACACTTTTTGTCACAATGATCCTTGACCACATTCATCTGAATACTCCATGGCCTATGTATTCGCAATTTTTCATGGCCCCTGAAATCAAATTGCTCCATGTTCCCTTTCTAACAATGCTCCATGACCATTGTCAACACAATGTCCCATGACGCCTGTCATCACAATGCTCCATGGCCCCTTTCATCACTATGCTCCATGATCCCTGTCATCACAATGTTCTAGAACAATTGTCATCACAATGCTCCATGACCCCTGTAACCACAATGCTCCATTCCCTTTTCATCACAGTGCTACAGAATTCTGGTCATCACAATATTCCATAACCGTGTCATCACAATGCTCTATGACCCCTGTCATCACAATGCTCCACGACACTTTTCATCACAATGATACATGACCACATTCATCACAATGCTTCATGACCACTGTCATCACAATGCTCGATGACCCTTGTCATCACAATGCTCCATGCCGTTGTCATCAGAATGCTCCTTGGCCCCTCTAATCACAATGGTCCATGCCCTTTTTATCACAATGCTCCAGAATTCTTGTCATCATAATGTTCCATGGCCGTGTCATCACAATGCCCCATGACCCCTGTCATCAAAATGTTCCATGTTCCCTATCATCCCATTGCTCCATGATATCTTTCTTCACAATTCTAGATGACCACTGTCATCACAATGCCCCATGACACCTGTCTTCACATTTCGCCATTGCCCTTGTCATCGCAATGTTCCATGAACCGTGTCATCACAATATTCCAGTACACTTTTCGTCACAATGATCCTTGACCACATTCATCTGAATACTCCATGGCCTATGTATTCGCAATTTTTCATGGCCCCTGAAATCAAATTGCTCCATGTTCCATTTCTAACAATGCTCCATGACCATTGTCAACACAATGTCCCATGACGCCTGTCATCACAATGCTCCATGGCCCCTTTCATCACTATGCTCCATGATCCCTGTCATCACAATGTTCTAGAACAATTGTCATCACAATGCTCCATGACCCCTGTAATCACAATGCTCCATTCCCTTTTCATCACAGTGCTACAGAATTCTGGTCATCACAATATTCCATAACCGTGTCATCACAATGCTCTATGACCCCTGTCATCACAATGCTCCACGACACTTGTCATCACAAAGATACATGACCACATTCATCACAATGATGCATGACCACTGTCATCACAATGCTCGATGACCCTTGTCATCACAATGCTCCATGCCGTTGTCATCAGAATGCTCCTTGGCCCCTCTAATCACAATGGTCCATGCCCTTTTTATCACAATGCTCCAGAATTCTTGTCATAATAATGTTCCCTGGCCGTGTCATCACAATGCCCCATGACCCCTGTCATCACAATGCTCCATGGCCCCTGTCATCCCAGTGCTCCATGATATCTTTCTTCACAATTATAGATGACCACTGTCATCACAATGCCGCATGACAGCTGTCTTCACATTTCGCCATGGCCCTTGTCATCGCAATGCTCCATGAACCGTGTCATCACAATATTCCAGGACACTTTTCGTCACAATGATCCTTGACCACATTCATCTGAATACTCCGTGGCGTATGTATTCGCAGTTTTTCATGGCCCCTGAAATCAAATTGCTCCATGTTACCTTTCAAAACAATGCTCCATGACCACTGTCAACACAATGTCCCATGACGCCTGTCAACACATTGCTCCATTGCCCCTTTCATCACTATGCTCCATGATCCCTGTTATCACAATGTTCTAGAACAATTGTCATCACAATGCTCCATGACCCCTGTAATCACAATGCTCCATTCCCTTTTCATCACTGTGCTACAGAATTCTGGTCATCACAATATTCCATAAGCGTGTCATCACAATGCTCTATGACCCCTGTCATCACAATGCTCCACCACACTTGTCATCACAATGATCCATGACTACATTCATCACAATGCTTCATGACCACTGTCATCACAATGCTCGATGACCCTTGTCATCACAATGCTCCATGCCGTTGTCATCAGAATGCTCCTTGGCCCCTCTAATCACAATGGTCCATGACCTTTTTATCACAATGCTCCAGAATTCTTGTCATCATAATGTTCCATGGCCGTGTCATCACAAGGCCCCATGACCCCTGTCATCACAATGCTCCATGGCCCCTGTCATCCCAGTGCTCCATGATATCTTTCTTCACAATTCTAGATGACCACTGTCATCACAATTCCGCATGACACCTGTCTTCAACTTTCGCCATGGCCCTTGTCATCGCAATGCTCCATGAACCGTGTCATCACAATATTCCAGGACACTTGTCGTCACAATGATCCTTGACCACATTCATCTGAATACTCCATGGCCTATGAATTCACAATTGTTCATGGCCCCTGAAATCAAATTTCTCCATGTTCCCTTTCTAACAATGCTCCATGACCACTGTCAACACAATGTCCCATGAAGCCTGTCATCACAATGCTCCATGGCCCCTTTCATCACTATGCTCCATGATCCATGTCTTCACAATGTTCTAAACAATTGTCATCACAATTCTCCATGAACCCTGTAATCACAATGCTCCATTCCCTTTTCATCACAGTGCTACAGAATTATGGTCATCACAATATTCCATAACCGTGTCATCACAATGCTCTATGACCCCTGTCATCACAATGCTCCACGACACTTGTCATCACAATGATGCATGACCACATTCATCACAATGCTTCATGACCACTGTCATCACAAAGCTCGATGACACTTGTCATCACAATGCTCCATGCCGTTGTCATCAGAATGCTCCTTGGCCCCTCTAATCTCAATGGTCCATGCCCATTTTATCACAATTCTCCAGAATTCTTGTCATCATAATGTTCCATGGCCGTGTCATCACAATGCCCCATGACCCCTGTCATCACAATGCTCCATGGCCCCTGTCATCCCAGTGCTCCATGATATCTTTCTTCACAATTCTAGATGACCACTGTCATCACAATGCCCCATGACACCTGTCTTCACATTTCGCCATGGCCCTTGTCATCGCAATGCTCCATGAACCGTGTCATCACAATATTCCAGGACACTTTTTGTCACAATGATCCTTGACCACATTCATCTGAATAATCCATGGCCTATGTATTCGCAATTTTTCATGGCCCCTGAAATCAAATTGCTCCATGTTCCCTTTCTAACAATGCTCCATGACCATTGTCAACACAATGTCCCATGACGCCTGTCATCACAATGCTCCATGGCCCTTTTCATCACTATGCTCCATGATCCCTGTCATCACAATGTTCTAGAACAATTGTCATCACAATGCTCCATGACCCCTGTAATCACAATGCTCCATTCCCTTTTCATCACAGTGCTACAGAATTCTGGTCATCACAATATTCCATAACCGTGTCATCACAATGCTCTATGACCCCTGTCATCACAATGCTCCACGACACTTTTCATCACAATGATACATGACCACATTCATCAGAATGCTTCATGACCACTGTCATCACAATGCTCGATGACCCTTGTCATCACAATGCTCCATGCCGTTGTCATCAGAATGCTCCTTGGCCCCTCTAATCACAATGGTCCATGCCCTTTTTATCACAATGCTCCAGAATTCTTGTCATCATAATGTTCCATGGCCGTGTCATCACAATGCCCCATGACCCCTGTCATCAAAATGTTCCATGTTCCCTATCATCCCATTGCTCCATGATATCTTTCTTCACAATTCTAGATGACCACTGTCATCACAATGCCCCATGACACCTGTCTTCACATTTCGCCATTGCCCTTGTCATCGCAATGTTCCATGAACCGTGTCATCACAATATTCCAGGACACTTTTCGTCACAATGATCCTTGACCACATTCATCTGAATACTCCATGGCCTTTGTATTCGCAATTTTTCATGGCCCCTGAAATCAAATTGCTCCATGTTCCCTTTCTAACAATGCTCCATGACCATTGTCAACACAATGTCCCATGACGCCTGTCATCACAATGCTCCATGGCCCCTTTCATCACTATGCTCCATGATCCCTGTCATCACAATGTTCTAGAACAATTGTCATCACAATGCTCCATGACCCCTGTAATCACAATGCTCCATTCCCTTTTCATCACAGTGCTACAGAATTCTGGTCATCACAATATTCCATAACCGTGTCATCACAATGCTCTATGACCCCTGTCATCACAATGCTCCACGACACTTGTCATCACAAAGATACATGACCACATTCATCACAATCCTTCATGACCACTGTCATCACAATGCTCGATGACCCTTGTCATCACAATGCTCCATGCCGTTGTCATCAGAATGCTCCTTGGCCCCTCTAATCACAATGGTCCATGCCCTTTTTATCACAATGCTCCAGAATTCTTGTCATCATAATGTTCCATGGCCGTGTCATCACAATGCCCCATGACCCCTGTCATCACAATGTTCCATGTTCCCTATCATCCCATTGCTCCATGATATCTTTCTTCACAATTCTAGATGACCACTGTCATCACAATGCCCCATGACACCTGTCTTCACATTTCGCCATTGCCCTTGTCATCGCAATGCTCCATGAACCGTGTCATCACAATATTCCAGGACACTTGTCGTCACAATGATCCTTGACCACATTCATCTGAATACTCCATGGCCTATGAATTCACAGTTGTTCATGATCCCTGAAATCAAATTGCTCCATGTTCCCTTTCTAACAATGATCCATGACCACTGTCAACACAATGTCCCATGAAGCCTGTCATCACAATGCTCCATGGCCACTTTCATCACTATGCTCCATGATCCCTGTCTTCACAATGTTCTAAAAAATTGTCATCACAATGCTCCATGACCCCTGTAATCTCAATGCTCCATTCCCTTTTCATCACAGTGCTACAGAATTATGGTCATCACAATATTCCATAACCGTGTCATCACAATGCTCTATGACCCCTCTCATCACAATGCTCCACGACACTTGTCATCACAATGATCCATGACCACATTCATCACAATGCTTCATGACAACTGTCATCAAATGCTCGATGACAATTGTCATCACAATGCTCCATGCCGTTGTCATCAGAATGCTCCATGGCCCTCTAATCACAATGGTCCATGCCCTTTTTATCACAATTCTCCAGAATTTTTGTCATCATAATATTCCATGTCCGTGTCATCACAATGCCCCATGACCCCTGTCATCACAATGTTCCATGGCCCCTATCATCCCAGTGCTCCATGATATCTTTCTTCACAATTCTAGATGACCACTGTCATCACAATGCCCCATGACACCTGTCTTCACTTTTCGCCATGGCCCTTGTCATCGCAATGCTCCATGAACCGTGTCATCACAATATTCCAGGACACTTTTTGTCATAATGATCCTTGACCACATTCATCTGAATACTCCATGGCCTATGTATTCGCAATTTTTCATGGCCCCTGAAATCAAATTGCTCCATGTTCCCTTTCTAACAATGCTCCATGACCACTGTCAACACAATATCCCATGGCGCCTGTCATCACAATGCTCCATTGCCCGTTTCATCACTATGCTCCATGATCCCTGTCATCACAATGTTCTAGAACAATTGTCATCACAATGCTCCATGACCCCTGTAATCACAATGCTCCATTCCCTTTTCATCACAGTGCTACAGAATTCTGGTCATCACAATATTCCATAACCGTGTCATCACAATGCTCTATGACCCCTGTCATCACAATGCTCCATGACACTTATCATCACAATGATCCATGACCACATTCATCACAATGCTTCATGACCACTGTCATCACAATGCTCGATGACCCTTGTCATCACAATGCTCCATGCCGTTGTCATCAGAATGCTCCTTGACCCCTCTAATCACAATGGTCCATGCCCTTTTTATCACAATGCTCCAGAATTCTTGTCATCATAATTCCATGGCCGTGTCATCACAATGCCCCATGACCCCTGTCATCACAATGCTCCATGTCCCCTATCATCCCAGTGCTCCATGATATCTTCCTTCACAATTCTAGAGGACCACTGTCATCACAATGCCCCATGACAACTGTCTTCACATTTCGCCATTGCCCTTGTCATCGCAATGCTCCATGAACCGTGCCATCACAATATTCCAGGACACTTTTCGTCACAATGATCCTTGACCACATTCATCTGAATACTCCATGGCCTATGTATTCCCAATTTTTCATGGCCCCTGAAATCAAATTGCTAAATGTTCCCTTTCTCACAATGCTCCATGACCACTGTCAACACAATGTCCCATGACGTCTGTCATCACAATGCTCCATGGCCCCTTTCAACACTATGCTCCATGTTCCCTGTCATCACAATGTTCTAGAACAATTGTCAACACAATGCTCCATGACCCCTTTAATCACAATGCTCCATTCCCTTTTCATCACAGTGCTACAGAATTCTGGTCATCACAATATTCCATAACCGTGTCATCAAAATGCTCTATGACCCCTGTCATCACAATGTTCCACGACACTTGTCATCACAATGATCCATGACCACATTCATCACAATGCTTCATGACCACTGTCATCACAATGCTCGATGACCCTTGTCATCACAATGCTCCATGCCGTTGTCATCAGAATGCCCCTTGGCCCCTCTAATCACAATGGTCCATGCCCTTTTTATCATAATGCTCCAGAATTCTTGTCATCATAATGTTCCATGGCCGTGTCATCACAATGCCCCATGACCCCTGTCATCACAATGTTCCATGGCCCCTGTCATCCCAGTGCTCCATGATATCTTTCTTCACAATTCTAGATGACCACTGTCATCACAATGCCCCATGACACCTGTCTTCACATTTCGCCATGGCCCTTGTCATCGCAATGCTCCATGAACCGTGTCATCACAATATTCCAGGACACTTGTCATCACAATGATCCTTGACCACATTCATCTGAATACTCCATGGCCTATGTATTCACAATTTTTCATGGCCCCTGAAATCAAATTGCTCCATGTTCCCTTTCTAACAATGCTCCATGACCACTGTCAACACAATGTCCCATGACGCCTGTCATCACAATGCTCCATGGCCCCTTTCATCACTATGCTCCATAATCCCTGTCATCACAATGTTCTAGAACAATTGTCATCACAATGCTCCATGACCCCTGTAATCACAATGCTCCATTCCCTTTTCATCACAGTGCTACAGAATTCTGGTCATCACAATATTCCATAACCGTGTCATCACAATGTTCTATGACCCCTGTCATCACAATGTTCCACGACACTTGTCATCACAATGATCCATGACCACATTCATCACAATGCTTCATGACCACTGTCATCACAATGCTCGATGACACTTGTCATCACCATGCTCCATGCCGTTGTCATCAGAATGCTCCTTGGCCCTTCTAATCACAATGGCCCATGCACTTTTTATCACAATGCTCCAGAATTCTTGTCATCATAATGTTCCATGGCCGTGTCATCACAATGCCCCATGACCCCTGTCTTCACAATGCTCCATGGCCCCTGTCATCCCAGTGCTCCATGATATCTTTCTTCACAATTCTAGAGGACCACTGTCATCACAATGCCCCATGACACCTGTCTTCACATTTCGCCATGGCCCTTGTCATCGGAATGCTCCATGAACCGTGTCATCACAATATTCCAGGACACTTTTCGTCACAATGATCCTTGACCACATTAATCTGAATACTCCATGGCCTATGTATTCACAATTTTTCATGGCCACTGAAATCAATTTGCTCCATGTTCCCTTTCTAACAATGCTCCATGACCACTGTCAAAACAATGTCCCATGACGCCTATCATCACAATGCTCCATGGCCCCTTTCAACACTACGCTCCATGATCCCTGTCATCACAATATTCCAGAACAATTGTCATCACAATGCTCCATGACCCCTGTAATCACAATGCTCCATTCCCTTTTCATCACAGTGCTACAGAATTCTGGTCATCACAATATTCCATAACCATGTCATCACAATGCTCTATGACCCCTGTCATCACAATGTTCCACGACACTTTTCATCACAATGATCCATGACCACATTCATCACAATGCTTCATGACCACTGTCATCAAAATGCTCGATGACCCTTGTCATCACAATGCTCCATGCCGTTGTCATCAGAATGCTCCTTGGCCCCTCTAATCACAATTGTCCATGAATTTTTATCACAATGCTCCAGAATTCATGTCATCATAATATTCTATGGCCGTGTCATCACAATGCCCCATGACCCCTGTCAACACAATGCCCCATGACACCTGTCTTCACATTTCGCCATGGCCCTTGTCATCGCAATGCTCCATGAACCGTGTCATCACAATATTCCAGGACACTTTTCGTCACAATGATCCTTGACCACATTCATCTGAATACTCCATGGCCTATGTATTTGCAATTTTTCATGGCCCCTGAAAACAAATTGCTCCATGTTCCCTTTCTAACAATGCTCCATGACCACTGTCAACAAAATGTCCCATGACGCCTGTCAACACAATGCTCCATTGCCCGTTTCATCACTATGCTCCATGACCACTGTCATCACAATGTTCTAGAACAATTGTCATCACAATGCTCCATGACCCCTGTAATCACAATGCTCCATGCCATTTTCATCACTGTGGTACAGAATTCTGGTCATCACAATATTCCATAACCGTGTCATCACAATGCTCTATGACCCCTGTCATCACAATGCTCCACGACACTTGTCATCACAATGATGCATGACCACATTCATCACAATGCTTCATGACCACTGTCATCACAAAGCTCGATGACCCTTGTCATCACAATGCTCCATGCCGTTGTCATCAGAATGCTCCTTGGCCCCTCTAATCTCAATGGTCCATGCCCATTTTATCACAATGCTCCAGAATTCTTGTCATCATAATGTTCTATGGCCGTGTCATCACAATGCCCCATGACCCCTGTCAACACAATGCCCCATGACACCTGTCTTCACATTTCGCCATGGCCCTTGTCATCGCAATGCTCCATGAACCGTGTCATCACAATATTCCAGGACACTTTTCGTCACAATGATCCTTGACCACATTCATCTGAATACTCCATGGCCTATGTATTTGCAATTTTTCATGGCCCCTGAAATCAAATTGCTCCATGTTCCCTTTCTAACAATGCTCCATGACCACTGTCAACACAATGTCCCATGACGCCTGTGAACACAATGCTCCATTGCCCGTTTCATCACTATGCTCCATGACCACTGTCAACACAATGTCCCATGATGCCTCTCAACACAATGCTCCATTGCCCGTTGCATCACTATGCTCCATGATCACTGTCATCACAATGTTCTAGAACAATTGTCATCACAATGCTCCATGACCCCTGTAATCACAATGCTCCATGCCATTTTCATCACTGTGGTACAGAATTCTGGTCATCACAATATTCCATAACCGTGTCATCACAATGCTCTATGACCCCTGTCATCACAATGCTCCACGACACTTGTCATCACAATGATGCATGACCACATTCATCACAATGCTTCATGACCACTGTCATCACAAAGCTCGATGACCCTTGTCATCACAATGCTCCATGCCGTTGTCATCAGAATGCTCCTTGGCCCCTCTAATCTCAATGGTCCATGCCCATTTTATCACAATGCTCCAGAATTCTTGTCATCATAATGTTCCATGGTCGTGTCATCACACTGCCCCGTGACCCCTGTCATCACAATGCTCCATGGCCCCTGTCATCCCAGTGCTCCATGATATCTTTCTTCACATTTCTAGATGACCACTGTCATCACAATGCCCCATGACACCTGTCTTCACATTTCGCCATTGCCCTTGTCATCGCAATGCTCCATGAACCGTGTCATCACAATATTCCAGGACACTTTTTGTCACAATGATCCTTGACCACATTCATCTGAATACTCCATGGCCTATGTATTCACAATTTTTCATGGCCCCTGAAATCAAATTGCTCCATGTTCCCTTTCTAACAATGCTCCATGACCACTGTCAACACAATGTCCCATGACGCCTGTAATCACAATGCTCCATGGCCCCTTTCATCACTATGCTCCATGATCCCTGTCATCACAATGTTCTAGAACAATTGTCATCACAATGCTCCATGACCCCTGTAATCACAATGCTCCATTCCCTTTTCATCACAGTGCTACAGAATTCTGGTCATCACAATATTCCATAACCGTGTCATCACAATGCTCTATGACCCCTGTCATCACAATGCTCCACGACACTTGTCATCACAATGATCCATTTACCACATTCATCACAATGCTTCATGACCACTGTCATCACAAAGCTCGATGACCCTTGTCATCACAATGCTCCATGACAATGTCATCAGAATGCTCCTTGGCCCCTCTAATCACAATGGTCCATGACCTTTTTATCACAATGCTCCAGAATTGTTGTCATCATAATGTTCCATGGCCGTGTCATCACAAAGCCCCATGACCCCTGTAATCACAATGCTCCATGGCCCCTGTCATCCCAGTGCTCCATGATATCTTTCTCTACAATTCTAGATGACCACTGTCATCACAATGCCCCATGACACCTGTCTTCACATTTCGCCATGGCCCTTGTCATCGCAATGCTCCATGAACCGTGTCATCACAATATTCCAGGACACTTTTTGTCACAATGATCCATGATGACATTCATCTGGATACTCCATGGCCTATGTATTCACAAATTTTCATGGCCCCTGAAATCACTTTGCTCCATGTTCCCTTTCTAACAATGCTCCATGACCACTGTCAACACATTGTCCCATGACGCCTGTCATCACAATTCTCCATGGCCTCTTTCATCACTGTGCTCCATGAGCCCTGTCTTCACAATGTTCTAGAACAATTGTCATCACAATGCTCCATGACCCCTGTAATCACAATGCTCCATTCCCTTTTCATCACAGTGCTACAGAATTCTGGTCATCACAATATTCCATAACCGTGTCATCACAATGCTCTATGACCCCAGTCATCACAATGCTCCACGACACTTATCATCACAATGATCCATGACCACATTCATCGCAATGCTTCATGACCACTGTCATCACAATGCTCGATGACCCTTGTCATCACAATGCTCCATGCCGTTGTCATCAGAATGCTCCATGGCCCCTCTAATCACAATGGTCCATGCCCTTTTTATCACAATGCTCCAGAATTCTTGTCATCATAATGTTCCATGGCCGTGTCATCACAATGCCCCATGACCCCTGTCATCACAGTGCTCCATGGCCCCTGTCATCTCTGTTCTCCATGATATCTTTCTTCACAATTCTAGATGACCACTGTCATCACATTGCCCCATGACACCTGTCTTCACATTTCGCCATGGCCCTTGTCATCGCAATGCTCCATGAACCGTGTCATCACAATATTCCAGGACAATTTTCGTCACAATGATCCTTGACCAAATTCATCTGAATACTCCATGGCCTATGTATTCACAATTTTTCATGACCCCTGAAATCAAATTGCTCCATGTTCCCTTTCTAACAATGCTCCATGACCACTGTCAACACATTGTCCCATGACGCCTGTCATCACAATGCTCCATGGACCCTTTCATCACTATGCTCCATGATCCCTGTCATCACAATGTTCTAGAACAATTGTCATCACAATGCTCCATGACCCCTGTAATCACAATACTCCATTCCCTTTTCATCACAGTGCTACAGAATTCTGGTCATCACAATATTCCATAAGCGTGTGATCACAATGCTCTATGACCCCTGTCATCACAATGCTACACGACACTTTTCATCACAATGATCCATGACCACATTCATCACAATGCTTCATGACCACTGTCATCACAATGCTCGATAAACTTTGTCATCACAATGCTCCATGCCGTTGTCATCAGAATGCTCCTTGGCCCCTCTAATCACAATGGTCCATGCCCTTTTTATCACAATGCTCCAGAATTCTTGTCATCATAATGTTCCATGGCCGTGTCATCACAATGCCCCATGACCCCTGTCATCACAAAGCCCCATGACACCTGTCTTCACATTTCGCCATGGCCCTTGTCATCGCAATGCTCCATGAACCGTGTCATCACAATATTCCAGGACACTTTTCGTCAAAATGATTCTTGACCACATTCATCTGAATACTCCATGGCCTATGTATTCGCAATTTTTCATGGCCCCTGAAATCAAATTGCTCCATGTTCTCTTTCTAACAATGCTCCATGACCACTGTCAACACAATGTCCCATGACGCCTGTCAACACAATGCTCCATGGCCCCTTTCATCACTATGCTCCATGATCCCTGTCTTCACAATGTTCTAAACAATTGTCATCAAAATGCTCCATGACCCCTGTAATCACAATGCTCCATTCCCTTTTCATCACAGTGCTACAGAATTCTGGTCATCACAATATTCTATAACCGTGTCATCAGAATGCTATATGACCCCTGTCATCAAAATGCTCCACGACACTTGTCATCACAATGATGCATGACCACATTCATCACAATGCTTCATGACCACTGTCATCACAATGCTCGATGACCCTTGTCATCACAATGCTCCATGCCGTTGTCATCACATTGCTCCTTGGCCCCTCTAATCACAATGGTCCATGCCCATTTTATCACAATGCTCCAGACTACTTGTCATCATAATGTTCCATGGCCGTGTCATCACAATGCCCCATGACCCCTGTCATCACAATGCTCCATGGCCCCTGTCATCCCAGTGCTCCATGATATCTTTCTTCACAATTCTAGAGGACCACTGTCATCACAATGCCCCATGACACCTGTCTTCACATTTCGCCATGGCCCTTGTCATCGCAATGCTCCATGAACCGTGTCATCACAATATTCCAGGACACTTTTCGTCACAATGATCCTTGACCACATTCATCTGAATACTCCATGGCCTATGTATTCCCAATTTTTCATGGCCCCTGAAATCAAATTGCTCCATGTTCTCTTTCTAACAATGCTCCATGACCACTGTCAACACAATGTCCCATGACGCCTGTCCACACAATGCTCCATTGCCCCTTTCATCACTATGCTCCATGATCCCTGTCTTCACAATGTTCTAGAACAATTGTCATCACACTGCTCCATGACCCCTGTAATCACAATGCTCCATTCCCTTTTCATCACAGTGCTACAGAATTCTGGTCATCACAATATTCCATAACCGTGTCTTCACAATGCTCTATGACCCCTGTCATCACAATGCTCCACGACACTTGTCATCACAATGCTCGATGACGCTTGTCATCACAATGCTCCATGCCGTTGTCATCAGAATGCTCCTTGGCCCCTCTAATCACAATGGTCCATGACCTTTTTATCACAATGCTCCAGACTACTTGTCATCATAATGTTCCATGGCCGTGTCATCACAATGCCCCATGACCCCTGTCATCACAATGCTCCATGGCCCCTGTCATCCCAGTGCTCCATGATATCTTTCTTCACAATTCTAGAGGGCCACTGTCATCACAATGCCCCATGACACTTGTCTTCACTTTTCGCCATGACCCTTGTGATCGCAATGCTCCATGTACCGTGTCATCACATTATTCCAGGACACTTTTCGTCACAATGATCCTTGACCACATTCATCTGAATACTCCATGGCGTATGTATTCGCAATATTTCATGGCCCCTGAAATCAAATTGCTCCATGTTCCCTTTCTAACAAAGCTCCATGTCCACTGTCAACACAATGTCCCATGACGCCTGTCAACACAAATCTCCATTGCCCCTTTCATCACAATGTTCTAGAACATTTGTCATCACAATGCTCCATGACCCCTGTAATCACAATACTCCTTTCCCTTTTCATCAGAGTGCTACAGAATTCTGGTCATCACAATATTCCATAACCGTGTGATCACAATGCTCTATGACCACTGTCATCACAATGCTACACGACACTTTTCATCACAATGATCCATGACCACATTCATCACAATGCTTCATGACCACTGTCATCACAATGCTCGATAAACCTTGTCATCACAATGCTCCATGCCGTTGTCATCAGAATGCTCCTTGGCCCCTCTAATCACAATGGTCCATGCCCTTTTTATCACAATGCTCCAGAATTCTTGTCATCATAATGTTCCATGGCCGTGTCATCACAATGCCCCATGAACCCTGTCATCACAAAGCCCCATGACACCTGTCTTCACATTTCGCCATGGCCCTTGTCATCGCAATGCTCCATGAACCGTGTCATCACAATATTCCAGGACACTTTTCGTCACAATGATTCTTGACCACATTCATCTGAATACTCCATGGCCTATGTATTCGCAATTTTCCATGGCCGCTGAAATCAAATTGCTCCATGTTCTCTTTCTAACAATGCTCCATGACCACTGTCAACACAATGTCGCATGACGCCTGTCAACACAATGCTCCATGGCCCCTTTCATCACTATGGTCCATGACCCCTGTGTTCACTATGTTCTAAACAATTGTCATCAAAATGCTCCATGACCACTGTAATCACAATGCTCCATTCCCTTTTCATCACTGTGGTACAGAATTCTGGTCATCACAATATTCCATAACCGTGTCATCACAATGCTCTATCACCCCTGTCATCACAATGCTCCACGACACTTGTCATCACAATGATGCATGACCACATTCATCACAATGCTTCATGACCACTGTCATCACAATGCTCGATAAACCTTGTCATCACAATGCTCCATGCCGTTGTCATCACATTGCTCCTTGGCCCCTCTAATCACAATGGTCCATGCCCATTTTATCACAATGCTCCAGACTACTTGTCATCATAATGTTCCATGGCCGTGTCATCACAATGCCCCATGACCCCTGTCATCACAATGCTCCATGGCCCCTGTCATCCCACTGCTCCATGATATCTTTCTTCACAATTCTAGAGGACCACTGTCATCACAATGCCCCATGACACCTGTCTTCACATTTCGCTATGGCCCTTGTCATCGCAATGCTCCAAGAACCGTGTCATCACAATATTCCAGGACACTTTTCGTCACAATGATCCTTGACCACATTCATCTGAATATTCCATGGCCTATGTATTCGCAATTTTTCATGGCCCCTGAAATCAAATTGCTCCATGTTCTCTTTCTAACAATGCTCCATGACCACTGTCAACACAATGTCCCATGACGCCTGTCAACACAATGCTCCATTGCCCCTTTCATCACTATGCTCCATGATCCCTGTCTTCACAATGTTCTAGAACAATTGTCATCACAATGCTCCATGACCCCTGTAATCACAATGCTCCATTCCCTTTTCATCACAGTGCTACAGAATTCTGGTCATCACAATATTCCATAACCGTGTCATCACAATGCTCTATGACCCCTGTCATCACAATGCTCCACGACACTTGTCATCACAATGCTCGATGACGCTTGTCATCGCAATGCTCCATGCCATTGTCATCAGAATGCTCCTTGGCCCCTCTAATCACAATGGTCCATGCCCTGTTTATCACAATGCTCCAGAATTCTTGTCATCATAATGTTCCATGGCCGTGTCATCACAATGCCCCATGACCCCTGTCATCACAATGCTCCTTGGCCCCTGTCATCCCAGTGCACCATGATATCTTCTTCACAATACTACATGACCACTGTCTTCACAATGCCCCATGACATCTGTCTTAATATTTCGCCATGGCCCTTGTCATCGCAATGCTCCATGTACCGTGTCATCACATTATTCCAGGACAATTTTCGTCACAATGATCCTTGACCACATTCATCTGAATACTCCATGGCGTATGTATTTGCAATTTTTCATGGCCCATGAAATCAAATTGCTCCATGTTCCCTTTCTAACAAAGCTCCATGTCCACTGTCAAACCAATGTCCCATGACGCCTGTCAACACAAATCTCCATTGCCCCTTTCATTACTATGCTCCATGATCCCTGTCATCACAATGTTCTAGAACATTTGTAATCACAATGCTCTATGACTCATGTAATCACAATGCTCCATTCCCTTTTCATCACTGTGCTACAGAATTCTGGTCATCACAATATTCCATAACCGTGTCATCACAATGCTCTATGACCCCTGTCATCACAATGCTCCACGATACTTGTCATCACAATGATGCATGACCACATTCATCACAATGCTTCATGACCACTATCATCACAATGCTCGATGACCCTTGTCATCACAATGCTCCATGCCGTTGTCATCAGAATGCTCCTTGGCCCCTCTAATCACAATGGTCCATGACCTTTTTATCACAATGCTCCAGAATTCTTGTCATCATAATGTTCCATGGCCGTGTCATCACAATGCCCCATGACCCCTGTCATCACAATGCTCCATGGCCCCTGTCATCCCAGTGCTCCATGATATCTTTCTTCACAATTCTAGATGACCACTGTCATCACAATGCCCCATGACACCTGTCTTCACATTTCGCCATGGCCCTTGTCATCGCAATGCTCCATGAACCGTGTCATCACAATATTCCAGGACACTTTTCGTCACAGTGATCCTTGACCACATTCATCTGAATACTCCATGGCCTATGTATTCACAATTGTTCATGGCCCCTGAAATCAAATTGCTCCAAGTGCCCTTTCTAACAATGCTCCATGACCACTGTCAACACAATGTCCCATGACGCCTGTCATCACAATTCTCCATGGCCCCTTTCATCACTATGCTCCATGATCCCTGTCATCACAATGTTCTAGAACAATTGTCATCACAATGCTCCATGACCCCTGTAATCACAGTGCTCCATTCCCTTTTCATCACAGTGCTACAGAATTCTGGTCATCACAATATTCCATAAACGTGTCATCACAATGCTTTATGCCCCTTGTCATCACAATGATCCACGACACTTGTCATCACAATGATCCATGACCACATTCATCACAATGCTTCATGACCACTGTCATCATAAAGCTCGATGACCCTTGTCATCACAATACTCCATGACATTGTCATCACAATGCTCCTTGGCCCCTCTAATCACAATGGTCCATGCCCTTTTTATCACAATGCTCCAGAATTCTTGTCATCATAATGTTCCATGGCCGTGTCATCACAATGCCCCATGACCCCTGTCATCACAATGTTCCATGGCCCCTGTCATCCCAGTGCTCCATGATATCTTTCTTCACAATTCTAGATGACCACTGTCATCACAATGCCCCATGACACCTGTCTTCACATTTCGCCATGGCCCTTGTCATCGCAATGCTCCATGAACCGTGTCATCACAATATTCCAGGACACTTGTCGTCACAATGATCCTTGACCACATTCATCTGAATACTCCATGGCCTATGTATTCACAATTTTTCATGGCCCCTAAAATCAAATTGCTCCATGTTCCCTTTCTAACAATGCTCCATGACCACTGTCAACACAATGTCCCATGGCGCCTGTCATCACAAAGCTCCATGGACCCTTTAATCACTATGCTCCATGATCCCTGTCCTCACAATGTTCTAGAAAAATTGTCATCACAATGCTCCATAACCCCTGTAATCACAATGCTCCATTCCCTTTTCATCACAGTGCTACAGAATTCTGGTCATCACAATATTCCATAACCGTGTCATCCCAATGCTCTATGACCCCTGTCATCACAATTCTCCACGACACTTGTCATCACAATGATCCATGACCACATTCATCACAATGCTTCATGACCACTGTCATCACAATGCTCGATGACCCTTGTCATCACAATGCTCCATGCCGTTGTCATCAGAATGCTCCTTGGCCCCTCTAATCACAATGGTCCATGACCTTTTTATCAAAATGCTCCAGAATTCTTGTCATCATAATGTTCCATGGCCGTGTCATAACAATGCCCCATGACCCCTGTCATCACAATGCTCCATGGCCCCTGTCATCCCAGTGCTCCATGATATCTTTTTTCACAATTCTAGATGACCACTGTCATCACAATGCCCCATGACACCTGTCTTCACATTTCGCCATGGCGCTTGTCATCGCAATGCTCCATGAACCGTGTCATCACAATATTCCAGGACACTTTTCGTCACAATGATCCTTGACCACATTCATCTGAATACTCCATGGCCTATGTATTCACAATTGTTCATGGCCCCTGAAATCAAATTGCTCCAAGTGCCCTTTCTAACAATGCTCCATGACCACTGTCAACACAATGTCCCATGACGCCTGTCATCACAATTCTCCATGGCCCCTTTCATCACTAAGCTCCATGATCCCTGTCAACATAATGTTCTAGAACAATTGTCATCACAATGCTCCATGACCCCTGTAATCACAGTGCTCCATTCCCTTTTCATCACAGTGCTACAGAATTCTGGTCATCACAATATTCCATAACCGTGTCATCACAATGCTATATGCCCCTTGTCATCACAATGCTCCACGACCCTTGTCATCACAATGATCCATGACCACATTCATCACAATGCTTCATGACCACTGTCATCACAAAGCTCGATGACCCTTGTCATCACAATGCTACATGACCTTGTCATCAGAATGCTCCTTGGCCCCTCTAATCACAATGGTCCATGCCCTTTTTATCACAATGCTCCAGAATTCTTGTCATCATAATGTTCCATGGCCGTGTCATCACAATGCCCCATGACACATGTCATCACAATGTTCCATGGCCCCTGTCATCCCAGTGCTCCATGATATCTTTCTTCACAATTCTAGATGACCACTGTCATCACAATGCCTCATGACACCTGTCTTCACATTTCGCCATGGCCCTTTTCATCGCAATGCTCCATGAACCGTGTCATCACAATATTCCAGAACACTTTTCGTCACAATGATCCTTGACCACATTCATCTGAATACTCCATGGCCTATGTATTCGCAATTTTTCATGGCCCCTGAAGTCAAATTGCTCCATGTTCCATTTCTAACAATGCTCCATGTCCACTGTCAACACAATGTCCCATGACGCCTGTCAACACAATGCTCCATTGCCCCTTTCATCACTATGCTCCATGATCCCTGTCATCACAATGTTCTAGAACAATTGTCATCACAATGCTCCATGACCCCTGTAATCACAATGCTCCATGCCCTTTTCATCACTGTGCTACAGAATTCTGGTCATCACAATATTCCATAACCATGTCATCACAATGCTCTATGACCCCTGTCATCACAATGCTCCACGACACTTGTCATCACAATGATCCATGACCACATTCATCACAATGCTTCATGACCACTATCATCACAATGCTCGATGACCCTTGTCATCACAATGCTCCATGCCGTTGTCATCAGAATGCTCCTTGGCCCCTATAATCACAATGGTCCATGACCTTTTTATCCCAATGCTCCAGAATACTTGTCATCATAATGTTCCATGGTCGTGTCATCACAGTGCCCCATGACCCCTGTCATCGCAATGTTCCATGGCCCCTGTCATCCCAGTGCTCCATTATATCTTTCTTCACAATTCTAGATGACCACTGTCATCACAATGCCCCATGACACCTGTCTTCACATTTCGCCATGGCCCTTGTCATCCCAATGCTCCATGAACCGTGTCATCACAATATTCCAGGACAATTTTCGTCACAATGATCCTTGACCCCATTCCTCTGAATAATCCATGGCCTATGTATTCAAATTTTTCATGACCCCTGAAATCAAATTGCTCCATGTTCCCTTTCTAACAAGGTTCCATGACCACTGTCAACACATTGTCCCATGACGCCTGTCATCACAATGCTCCATGGCCCCTTTCATCACTATGCTCCATGATCCCTGTCTTCACAATGTTCTAGAACAATTGTCATCACAATGCTCCATGACCCCTGTAATCACAATGCTCCATTCCCTTTTCATCACAGTGCTACAGAATTCTGGTCATCACAATATTCCATAACCGTGTCATCACAATGCTCTACGACACTTGTCATCACAATGATCCATGACCACATTTATCACAATGCTTCATGACCACTGTCATCACAATGCTCGATGACCCTTGTCATCACAATGCTCCATGCCGTTGTCATCAGAATGCTCCTTGGCCCCTCTAATCACAATGGTCCATGCCCTTTTTATCACAATGCTCCAGAATTCTTGTCATCATAATGTTCCATGGCCGTGTCATCACAATACCCCATGACCCCTGTCATCACAATGCTCCATGGCCCCTGTCATCCCAGTGCTCCATGATATCTTCCTTCACAATTCTAGATGACCACTGTCATCACAATGCCCCATGACACCTGTCTTCACATTTCGCCATGGCCCTTGTCATCGCAATGCTCCATGAACCGTGTCATCACAATATTCCAGGACACTTGTCGTCACAATGATCCTTGACCACATTCATCTGAATACTCCATGGCCTATGTATTCACAATTTTTCATGGCCCCTGAAATCAAATTGCTCCATGTTCCCTTTCTAACAATGCTCCATGACCACTGTCAACACAATGTCCCATGGCGCCTGTCATCACAAAGCTCCATGGACCCTTTAATCACTATGATCCATGATCCCTGTCATCACAATGTTCTAGAAAAATTGTCATAACAATGCTCCATGACCCCTGTAATCACAATGCTCCATTCCCTTTTCATCACAGTGCTACAGAATTCTGGTCATCACAATATTCCATAACCGTGTCATCCCAATGCTCTATGACCCCTGTCATCACAATGCTCCACGACACTTGTCATCACAATGATCCATGACCACATTCATCACAATGCTTCATGACCACTGTCATCACAATGCTCGATGACCCTTGTCATCACAATGCTCCATGCCGTTGTCATCAGAATGCTCCTTGGCCCCTCTAATCACAATGGTCCATGACCTTTTTATCACAATGCTCCAGAATTCTTGTCATCATAATGTTCCATGGCCGTGTCATAACAATGCCCCATGACCCCTGTCATCACAATGCTCCATGGCCCCTGTCATCCCAGTGCTCCATGATATCTTTCTTCACAATTCTAGATGACCACTGTCATCACAATGCCCCATGACACCTGTCTTCACATTTCGCCATGGCCCTTGTCATCGCAATGCTCCATGAACCGTGTCATCACAATATTCCAGGACACTTTTCGTCACAATGATCCTTGACCACATTCATCTGAATACTCCATGGCCTATGTATTCACAATTGTTCATGGCCCCTGAAATCAAATTGCTCCAAGTGCCCTTTCTAACAATGCTCCATGACCACTGTCAACACAATGTCCCATGACGCCTGTCATCACAATTCTCCATGGCCCCTTTCATCACTATGCTCCATGATCCCTGTCAACATAATGTTCTAGAACAATTGTCATCACAATGCTCCATGACCCCTGTAATCACAGTGCTCCATTCCCTTTTCATCACAGTGCTACAGAATTCTGGTCATCACAATATTCCATAACCGTGTCATCACAATGCTATATGCCCCTTGTCATCACAATGCTCCACGACCCTTGTCATCACAATGATCCATGACCACATTCATCACAATGCTTCATGACCACTGTCATCACAAAGCTCGATGACCCTTGTCATCACAATGCTACATGACCTTGTCATCAGAATGCTCCTTGGCCCCTCTAATCACAATGGTCCATGCCCTTTTTATCACAATGCTCCAGAATTCTTGTCATCATAATGTTCCATGGCCGTGTCATCACAATGCCCCATGACACATGTCATCACAATGTTCCATGGCCCCTGTCATCCCAGTGCTCCATGATATCTTTCTTCACAATTCTAGATGACCACTGTCATCACAATGCCTCATGACACCTGTCTTCACATTTCGCCATGGCCCTTTTCATCGCAATGCTCCATGAACCGTGTCATCACAATATTCCAGAACACTTTTCGTCACAATGATCCTTGACCACATTCATCTGAATACTCCATGGCCTATGTATTCGCAATTTTTCATGGCCCCTGAAGTCAAATTGCTCCATGTTCCATTTCTAACAATGCTCCATGTCCACTGTCAACACAATGTCCCATGACGCCTGTCAACACAATGCTCCATTGCCCCTTTCATCACTATGCTCCATGATCCCTGTCATCACAATGTTCTAGAACAATTGTCATCACAATGCTCCATGACCCCTGTAATCACAATGCTCCATGCCCTTTTCATCACTGTGCTACAGAATTCTGGTCATCACAATATTCCATAACCATGTCATCACAATGCTCTATGACCCCTGTCATCACAATGCTCCACGACACTTGTCATCACAATGATCCATGACCACATTCATCACAATGCTTCATGACCACTATCATCACAATGCTCGATGACCCTTGTCATCACAATGCTCCATGCCGTTGTCATCAGAATGCTCCTTGGCCCCTATAATCACAATGGTCCATGACCTTTTTATCCCAATGCTCCAGAATACTTGTCATCATAATGTTCCATGGTCGTGTCATCACAGTGCCCCATTACCCCTGTCATCACAATGTTCCATGGCCCCTGTCATCCCAGTGCTCCATTATATCTTTCTTCACAATTCTAGATGACCACTGTCATCACAATGCCCCATGACACCTGTCTTCACATTTCGCCATGGCCCTTGTCATCCCAATGCTCCATGAACCGTGTCATCACAATATTCCAGGACAATTTTCGTCGCAATGATCCTTGACCACATTCCTCTGAATACTCCATGGCCTATGTATTCACAATTTTTCATGACCCCTGAAATCAAATTGCTCTATGTTCCCTTTCTAACAAGGATCCATGACCACTGTCAACACATTGTCCCATGACGCCTGTCATCACAATGCTCCATGGCCCCTTTCATCACTATGCTCCATGATCCCTGTCTTCACAATGTTCTAGAACAATTGTCATCACAATGCTCCATGACCCCTGTAATCACAATGCTCCATTCCCTTTTCATCACAGTGCTACAGAATTCTGGTCCTCACAATATTCCATAACCGTGTCATCACAATGCTCTACGACACTTGTCATCACAATGATCCATGACCACATTTATCACAATGCTTCATGACCACTGTCATCACAATGCTCGATGACCCTTGTCATCACAATGCTCCATGCCGTTGTCATCAGAATGCTCCTTGGCCCCTCTAATCACAATGGTCCATGCCCTTTTTATCACAATGCTCCAGAATTCTTGTCATCATAATGTTCCATGGCCGTGTCATCACAATGCCCCATGACCCCTGTCATCACAATGCTCCATGGCCCCTGTCATCCCAGTGCTCCATGATATCTTCCTTCACAATTCTAGATGACCACTGTCATCACAATGCCCCATGACACCTGTCTTCACATTTCGCCATGGCCCTTGTCATCGCAATGCTCCATGAACCGTGTCATCACAATATTCCAGGACACTTGTCGTCACAATGATCCTTGACCACATTCATCTGAATACTCCATGGCCTATGTATTCACAATTTTTCATGGCCCCTGAAATCAAATTGCTCCATGTTCCCTTTCTAACAATGCTCCATGACCACTGTCAACACAATGTCCCATGGCGCCTGTCATCACCAAGCTCCATGGACCCTTTAATCACTATGATCCATGATCCCTGTCATCACAATGTTCTAGAAAAATTGTCATCACAATGCTCCATGACCCCTGTAATCACAATGCTCCATTCCCTTTTCATCACAGTGCTACAGAATTCTGGTCATCACAATATTCCATAACCGTGTCATCCCAATGCTCTATGACCCCTGTCATCACAATGCTCCACGACACTTGTCATCACAATGATCCATGACCACATTCATCACAATGCTTCATGACCACTGTCATCACAATGCTCGATGACCCTTGTCATCACAATGCTCCATGCCGTTGTCATCAGAATGCTCCTTGGCCCCTCTAATCACAATGGTCCATGACCTTTTTATCACAATGCTCCAGAATTCTTGTCATCATAATGTTCCATGGCCGTGTCATAACAATGCCCCATGACCCCTGTCATCACAATGATCCATGGCCCCTGTCATCCCAGTGCTCCATGATATCTTTCTTCACAATTCTAGATGACCACTGTCATCACAATGCCCCATGACACCTGTCTTCACATTTCGCCATGGCCCTTGTCATCGCAATGCTCCATGAACCGTGTCATCACAATATTCCAGGACACTTTTCGTCACAATGATCCTTGACCACATTCATCTGAATACTCCATGGCCTATGTATTCACAATTGTTCATGGCCCCTGAAATCAAATTGCTCCAAGTGCCCTTTCTAACAATGCTCCATGACCACTGTCAACACAATGTCCCATGACGCCTGTCATCACAATTCTCCATGGCCCCTTTCATCACTATGCTCCATGATCCCTGTCATCATAATGTTCTAGAACAATTGTCATCACAATGCTCCATGACCCCTGTAATCACAGTGCTCCATTCCCTTTTCATCACAGTGCTACAGAATTCTGGTCATCACAATATTCCATAACCGTGTCATCACAATGCTATATGCCCCTTGTCATCACAATGCTCCACGACACTTGTCATCACAATGATCCATGACCACATTCATCACAATGCTTCATGACCACTGTCATCACAAAGCTCGATGACCCTTGTCATCACAGTGCTCCATGACCTTGTCATCAGAATGCTCCTTGGCCCCTCTAATCACAATGGTCCATGCCCTTTTTATCACAATGCTCCAGAATTCTTGTCATCATAATGTTCCATGGCCGTGTCATCACAATGCCCCATGACCCCTGTCATCACAATGTTCCATGGCCCCTGTCATCCCAGTGCTCCATGATATCTTTCTTCACAATTCTAGATGACCACTGTCATCACAATGCCTCATGACACCTGTCTTCACATTTCGCCATGGCCCTTTTCATCGCAATGCTCCATGAACCGTGTCATCACAATATTCCAGGACACTTTTCGTCACAATGATCCTTGACCACATTCATCTGAATACTCCATGGCCTATGTATTCGCAATTTTTCATGGCCCCTGAAATCAAATTGCTCCATGTTCCATTTCTAACAATGCTCCATGTCCACTGTCAACACAATGTCCCATGACTCCTTTCAACACAATGCTCCATTGCCCCTTTCATCACTATGCTCCATGATCCCTGTCATCACAATGTTCTAGAACAATTGTCATCACAATGCTCCATGTCCCCTGTAATCACAATGCTCCATGCCCTTTTCATCACTGTGCTACAGAATTCTGGTCATCACAATATTCCATAACCGTGTCATCACAATGCTCTATGACCCCTGTCATCACAATGCTCCACGACACTTGTCATCACAATGATCCATGACCACATTCATCACAATGCTTCATGACCACTGTCATCACAATGCTCGATGACACTTGTCATCACAATGCTCCATGCCGTTGTCATCAGAATGCTCCTTGGCCCCTCTAATCACAATGGTCCATGCCCTTTTTATCACAATGCTCCAGAAATCTTGTCATCATAATGTTCCATGGCCGTGTCATCACAATGCCCCATGACTCCTGTCATCACAATGCCCCATGACACCTGTCTTCACATTTCGCCATGGCCCTTGTCATCACAATGCTCCATGAACCGTGTCATCACAATATTCCAGGACAATTTTCGTCACAATGATCCTTGACCACATTCATCTGAATACTCCATGGCCTATGTATTCACAATTTTTCATGACCCCTGAAATCAAATTGCTCCATGTTCCCTTTCTAACAAGGCTCCATGACCACTGTCAACACATTGTCCCATGAAGCCTGTCATCACAATGCTCCATGGCCCCTTTCATCACTATGCTCCATGATCCCTGTCTTCACAATGTTCTAGAACAATTGTCATCACAATGCTCCATGACCCCTGTAATCACAATGCTCCATTCCCTTTTCATCACAGTGCTACAGAATTCTGGTCATCACAATATTCCATAACCTTGTCATCACAATGCTCTATGACCCCTGTCATCACAATGCTCCACGAGACTTGTCATCACAATGATCCATGACCACATTCATCACAATGCTTCATGACCACTGTCATCACAATGCTCGATGACCCTTGTCATCACAATGCTCCATGCCGTTGTCATCAGAATGCTCCTTGGCCCCTCTAATCACAATGGTCCATGCCCTTTTTATCACAATGCTCCAGAATTCTTGTCATCATAATGTTCCATGGCCGTGTCATCACAATGCCCCATGACTCCTGTCATCACAATGCCCCATGACACCTGTCTTCACATTTCGCCATGGCCCTTGTCATCCCAATGCTCCATGAACCGTGTCATCACAATATTCCAGTACACTTTTCGTCACAATGATCCTTGACCACATTCATCTGAATACTCCATGGCCTATGTATTCACAATTGTTCATGGCCCCTGAAATCAAATTGCTCCAAGTGCCCTTTCTAACAATGCTCCATGACCACTGTCAACACAATGTCCCATGACGCCTGTCATCACAATTCTCCATGGCCCCTTTCATCACTATGCTCCATGATCCCTGTCATCATAATGTTCTAGAACAATTGTCATCACAATGCTCCATGACCCCTGTAATCACAGTGCTCCATTCCCTTTTCATCACAGTGCTACAGAATTCTGGTCATCACAATATTCCATAACCGTGTCATCACAATGCTATATGCCCCTTGTCATCACAATGCTCCACGACACTTGTCATCACAATGATCCATGACCACATTCATCACAATGCTTCATGACCACTGTCATCACAAAGCTCGATGACCCTTGTCATCACAGTGCTCCATGACCTTGTCATCAGAATGCTCCTTGGCCCCTCTAATCACAATGGTCCATGCCCTTTTTATCACAATGCTCCAGAATTCTTGTCATCATAATGTTCCATGGCCGTGTCATCACAATGCCCCATGACCCCTGTCATCACAATGTTCCATGGCCCCTGTCATCCCAGTGCTCCATGATATCTTTCTTCACAATTCTAGATGACCACTGTCATCACAATGCCTCATGACACCTGTCTTCACATTTCGCCATGGCCCTTTTCATCGCAATGCTCCATGAACCGTGTCATCACAATATTCCAGGACACTTTTCGTCACAATGATCCTTGACCACATTCATCTGAATACTCCATGGCCTATGTATTCGCAATTTTTCATGGCCCCTGAAATCAAATTGCTCCATGTTCCATTTCTAACAATGCTCCATGTCCACTGTCAACACAATGTCCCATGACTCCTTTCAACACAATGCTCCATTGCCCCTTTCATCACTATGCTCCATGATCCCTGTCATCACAATGTTCTAGAACAATTGTCATCACAATGCTCCATGTCCCCTGTAATCACAATGCTCCATGCCCTTTTCATCACTGTGCTACAGAATTCTGGTCATCACAATATTCCATAACCGTGTCATCACAATGCTCTATGACCCCTGTCATCACAATGCTCCACGACACTTGTCATCACAATGATCCATGACCACATTCATCACAATGCTTCATGACCACTGTCATCACAATGCTCGATGACCCTTGTCATCACAATGCTCCATGCCGTTGTCATCAGAATGCTCCTTGGCCCCTCTAATCACAATGGTCCATGCCCTTTTTATCACAATGCTCCAGAAATCTTGTCATCATAATGTTCCATGGCCGTGTCATCACAATGCCCCATGACTCCTGTCATCACAATGCCCCATGACACCTGTCTTCACATTTCGCCATGGCCCTTGTCATCCCAATGCTCCATGAACCGTGTCATCACAATATTCCAGGACAATTTTCGTCACAATGATCCTTGACCACATTCATCTGAATACTCCATGGCCTATGTATTCACAATTTTTCATGACCCCTGAAATCAAATTGCTCCATGTTCCCTTTCTAACAAGGCTCCATGACCACTGTCAACACATTGTCCCATGAAGCCTGTCATCACAATGCTCCATGGCCCCTTTCATCACTATGCTCCATGATCCCTGTCTTCACAATGTTCTAGAACAATTGTCATCACAATGCTCCATGACCCCTGTAATCACAATGCTCCATTCCCTTTTCATCACAGTGCTACAGAATTCTGGTCATCACAATATTCCATAACCTTGTCATCACAATGCTCTATGACCCCTGTCATCACAATGCTCCACGAGACTTGTCATCACAATGATCCATGACCACATTCATCACAATGCTTCATGACCACTGTCATCACAATGCTCGATGACCCTTGTCATCACAATGCTCCATGCCGTTGTCATCAGAATGCTCCTTGGCCCCTCTAATCACAATGGTCCATGCCCTTTTTATCACAATGCTCCAGAATTCTTGTCATCATAATGTTCCATGGCCGTGTCATCACAATGCCCCATGACTCCTGTCATCACAATGCCCCATGACACCTGTCTTCACATTTCACCATGGCCCTTGTCATCCCAATGCTCCATGAACCGTGTCATCACAATATTCCAGTACACTTTTCGTCACAATGATCCTTGACCACATTCATCTGAATACTCCATGGCCTATGTATTCACAATTGTTCATGGCCCCTGAAATCAAATTGCTCCAAGTGCCCTTTCTAACAATGCTCCATGACCACTGTCAACACAATGTCCCATGACGCCTGTCATCACAATTCTCCATGGCCCCTTTCATCACTATGCTCCATGATCCCTGTCATCATAATGTTCTAGAACAATTGTCATCACAATGCTCCATGACCCCTGTAATCACAGTGCTCCATTCCCTTTTCATCACAGTGCTACAGAATTCTGGTCATCACAATATTCCATAACCGTGTCATCACAATGCTATATGCCCCTTGTCATCACAATGCTCCACGACACTTGTCATCACAATGATCCATGACCACATTCATCACAATGCTTCATGACCACTGTCATCACAAAGCTCGATGACCCTTGTCATCACAGTGCTCCATGACCTTGTCATCAGAATGCTCCTTGGCCCCTCTAATCACAATGGTCCATGCCCTTTTTATCACAATGCTCCAGAATTCTTGTCATCATAATGTTCCATGGCCGTGTCATCACAATGCCCCATGACCCCTGTCATCACAATGTTCCATGGCCCCTGTCATCCCAGTGCTCCATGATATCTTTCTTCACAATTCTAGATGACCACTGTCATCACAATGCCTCATGACACCTGTCTTCACATTTCGCCATGGCCCTTTTCATCGCAATGCTCCATGAACCGTGTCATCACAATATTCCAGGACACTTTTCGTCACAATGATCCTTGACCACATTCATCTGAATACTCCATGGCCTATGTATTCGCAATTTTTCATGGCCCCTGAAATCAAATTGCTCCATGTTCCATTTCTAACAATGCTCCATGTCCACTGTCAACACAATGTCCCATGACTCCTTTCAACACAATGCTCCATTGCCCCTTTCATCACTATGCTCCATGATCCCTGTCATCACAATGTTCTAGAACAATTGTCATCACAATGCTCCATGACCCCTGTAATCACAATGCTCCATTCCCTTTTCATCACAGTGCTACAGAATTCTGGTCATCACAATATTCCATAACCGTGTCATCACAATGCTCTATGACCCCTGTCATCACAATGCTCCACGACACTTGTCATCACAATGATCCATGACCACATTCATCACAATGCTTCATGACCACTGTCATCACAATGCTCGATGACCCTTGTCATCACAATGCTCCATGCCGTTGTCATCAGAATGCTCCTTGGCCCCTCTAATCACAATGGTCCATGCCCTTTTTATCACAATGCTCCAGAATTCTTGTCATCATAATGTTCCATGGCCGTGTCATCACAATGCCCCATGACTCCTGTCATCACAATGCCCCATGACACCTGTCTTCACATTTCGCCATGGCCCTTGTCATCCCAATGCTCCATGAACCGTGTCATCACAATATTCCAGTACACTTTTCGTCACAATGATCCTTGACCACATTCATCTGAATACTCCATGGCCTATGTATTCACAATTGTTCATGGCCCCTGAAATCAAATTGCTCCAAGTGCCCTTTCTAACAATGCTCCATGACCACTGTCAACACAATGTCCCATGACGCCTGTCATCACAATTCTCCATGGCCCCTTTCATCACTATGCTCCATGATCCCTGTCATCATAATGTTCTAGAACAATTGTCATCACAATGCTCCATGACCCCTGTAATCACAGTGCTCCATTCCCTTTTCATCACAGTGCTACAGAATTCTGGTCATCACAATATTCCATAACCGTGTCATCACAATGCTATATGCCCCTTGTCATCACAATGCTCCACGACACTTGTCATCACAATGATCCATGACCACATTCATCACAATGCTTCATGACCACTGTCATCACAAAGCTCGATGACCCTTGTCATCACAGTGCTCCATGACCTTGTCATCAGAATGCTCCTTGGCCCCTCTAATCACAATGGTCCATGCCCTTTTTATCACAATGCTCCAGAATTCTTGTCATCATAATGTTCCATGGCCGTGTCATCACAATGCCCCATGACCCCTGTCATCACAATGTTCCATGGCCCCTGTCATCCCAGTGCTCCATGATATCTTTCTTCACAATTCTAGATGACCACTGTCATCACAATGCCTCATGACACCTGTCTTCACATTTCGCCATGGCCCTTTTCATCGCAATGCTCCATGAACCGTGTCATCACAATATTCCAGGACACTTTTCGTCACAATGATCCTTGACCACATTCATCTGAATACTCCATGGCCTATGTATTCGCAATTTTTCATGGCCCCTGAAATCAAATTGCTCCATGTTCCATTTCTAACAATGCTCCATGTCCACTGTCAACACAATGTCCCATGACTCCTTTCAACACAATGCTCCATTGCCCCTTTCATCACTATGCTCCATGATCCCTGTCATCACAATGTTCTAGAACAATTGTCATCACAATGCTCCATGTCCCCTGTAATCACAATGCTCCATGCCCTTTTCATCACTGTGCTACAGAATTCTGGTCATCACAATATTCCATAACCGTGTCATCACAATGCTCTATGACCCCTGTCATCACAATGCTCCACGACACTTGTCATCACAATGATCCATGACCACATTCATCACAATGCTTCATGACCACTGTCATCACAATGCTCGATGACCCTTGTCATCACAATGCTCCATGCCGTTGTCATCAGAATGCTCCTTGGCCCCTCTAATCACAATGGTCCATGCCCTTTTTATCACAATGCTCCAGAAATCTTGTCATCATAATGTTCCATGGCCATGTCATCACAATGCCCCATGACTCCTGTCATCACAATGCCCCATGACACCTGTCTTCACATTTCGCCATGGCCCTTGTCATCCCAATGCTCCATGAACCGTGTCATCACAATATTCCAGGACAATTTTCGTCACAATGATCCTTGACCACATTCATCTGAATAATCCATGGCCTATGTATTCACAATTTTTCATGACCCCTGAAATCAAATTGCTCCATGTTCCCTTTCTAACAAGGCTCCATGACCACTGTCAACACATTGTCCCATGAAGCCTGTCATCACAATGCTCCATGGCCCCTTTCATCACTATGCTCCATGATCCCTGTCTTCACAATGTTCTAGAACAATTGTCATCACAATGCTCCATGACCCCTGTAATCACAATGCTCCATTCCCTTTTCATCACAGTGCTACAGAATTCTGGTCATCACAATATTCCATAACCTTGTCATCACAATGCTCTATGACCCCTGTCATCACAATGCTCCACGAGACTTGTCATCACAATGATCCATGACCACATTCATCACAATGCTTCATGACCACTGTCATCACAATGCTCGATGACCCTTGTCATCACAATGCTCCATGCCGTTGTCATGAGAATGCTCTTTGGCCCCTCTAATCACAATGGTCCATGCCCTTTTTATCACAATGCTCCAGAATTCTTGTCATCATAATGTTCCATGGCCGTGTCATCACAATGCCCCATGACCCCTGTCATCACAATGCTCCATGGCCCCTGTCATCCCAGTGCTCCATGATATCTTCCTTCACAATTCTAGATGACCACTGTCATCACAATGCCCCATGACACCTGTCTTCACATTTCGCCATGGCCCTTGTCATCGCAATGCTCCATGAACCGTGTCATCACAATATTCCAGGACACTTTTCGTCACAATGATCCTTGACCACATTCATCTGAATACTCCATGGCCTATGTATTCGCAATTTTTCATGGCCCCTGAAATCAAATTGCTCCATGTTCCCTTTCTAACAATGCTCCATGACCACTGTCAACACAATATCCCATGGCGCCTGTCATCACAATGCTCCATGGACCCTTTCATAACTATGCTCCATGATCCCTGTCATCACAATGTTCTAGAACAATTGTCATCACAATGCTCCTTGACCCCTGTAATCACAATGCTCCATTCCCTTTTCATCACAGTGCTACAGAATTCTGGTCATCACAATATTCCATATCCGTGTCATCACAATGCTCTATGACCCCTGTCATCACAATGCTCCACGACACTTGTCATCACAATGATCCATGACCACATTCATCACAATGCTTCATGACCACTGTCATCACAATGCTCGATGACCCTTGTCATCACAATTCTCCATGCCGTTGTCATCAGAATGCTCCTTGGCCCCTCTAATCACAATGGTCCATGCCCTTTTTATCACAATGCTCCAGAATACTTGTCATCATAATGTTCCATGGCCGTGTCATCACAATGCCCCATGACTCCTGTCATCACAATGCCCCATGACACCTGTCTTCACATTTCGCCATGGCCCTTGTCATCGCAATGCTCCATGAACCGTGTCATCACAATATTCCAGTACACTTTTCGTCACAATGATCCTTGACCACATTCATCTGAATACTCCATGGCCTATGTATTCACAATTGTTCATGGCCCCTGAAATCAAATTGCTCCAAGTGCCCTTTCTAACAATGCTCCATGACCACTGTCAACACAATGTCCCATGACGCCTGTCATCACAATTCTCCATGGCCCCTTTCATCACTATACTCCATGATCCCTGTCATCATAATGTTCTAAAACAATTGTCATCACAATGCTCCATGACCCCTGTAATCACAGTGCTCCATTCCCTTTTCATCACAGTGCTACAGAATTCTGGTCATCACAATATTCCATAACCGTGTCATCACAATGCTCTATGACCCCTGTCATCACAATGCTCCACGAGACTTGTCATCACAATGATCCATGACCACATTTATCACAATGCTTCATGACCACTGTCATCACAATGCTCGATGACCCTTGTCATCACAATGCTCCATGCCGTTGTCATCAGAATGCTCCTTGGCCCCTCTAATCACAATGGTCCATGCCCTTTTTATCACAATGCTCCAGAATTCTTGTCATCATAATGTTCCATGGCCGTGTCATCACAATGCCCCATGACCCCTGTCATCACAATGCTCCATGGCCCCTGTCATCCCAGTGCTCCATGATATCTTCCTTCACAATTCTAGATGACCACTGTCATCACAATGCCCCATGACACCTGTCTTCACATTTCGCCATGGCCCTTGTCATCGCAATGCTCCATGAACCGTGTCATCACAATATTCCAGGACACTTGTCGTCACAATGATCCTTGACCACATTCATCTGAATACTCCATGGCCTTTGTATTCACAATTTTTCATTCCCCCTAAAATCAAATTGCTCCATGTTCCCTTTCTAACAATGCTCCATGACCACTGTCAACACAATGTCCCATGGCGCCTGTCATCACAAAGCTCCATGGACCCTTTAATCACTATGATCCATGATCCCTGTCATCACAATGTTCTAGAACAATTGTCATCACAATGCTCCATGACCCCTGTAATCACAATGCTCCATTCCCTTTTCATCACTGTGCTACAGAATTCTGGTCATCACAATATTCCATAACCGTTTCATCACAATGCTCTATGACCCCTGTCATCACAATGCTCCACGACACTTGTCATCACAATGATCCATGACCACATTCATCACAATGCTTCATGACCACTGTCATCACAATGCTCGATGACCCTTTTCATCACAATGCTCCATGCCGTTGTCATCAGAATGCTCCTTGGCCCCTCTAATCACAATGGTCCATGCCCTTTTTATCACAATGCTCCAGAATTCTTGTCTTCATAATGTTCCATGGCCGTGTCATCACAATGCCCCATGACTCCTGTCATCACAATGCCCCATGACACCTGTCTTCACATTTCGCCATGGCGCTTGTCTTCGCAATGCTCCATGAACCGTGTCATCACAATATTCCAGGACACTTTTCGTCACAATGATCCTTGACCACATTCATCTGAATACTCCATGGCCTATGTATTCACAATTTTTCATGGCCCCTGAAATCTAATTGCTCCATGTTCCCTTTCTAACAATGCTCCATGACCACTGTCAACACAATGTCCCATGACGCCTGTCATCCCAATGCTCCATGGCCCCTTTCATCAGTATGCTCCATGATCCCTGTCATCACAATGTTCTAGAACATTTGTCAACACAATGCTCCGTGACCCCTGTAATCACAATGCTCCATTCCCTTTTCATCACAGTGCTACAGAATTCTGGTCATCACAATATTCCATAACCGTGTCATCACAATGCTCTATGACCCCTGTCATCACAATGCTCCACGAAACTTGTCATCACAATGATCCATGACCACATTCATCACAATGCTTCATGACCACTGTCATCACAAAGCTCGATGACCCTTGTCATCACAATGCTCCATGACCTTGTCATCAGAATGCTTCTTGGCCCCTCTAATCACAATGGTCCATGCCCTTTTTATCACAATGGTCCAGAATTCTTGTCATCATAATGTTCCATGGCCGTGTCATCACAATGCCCCATGACTCCTGTCATCACAATGCCCCATGACACCTGTCTTCACATTTCGCCATGGCCCTTGTCATCACAATGCTCCATGAACCGTGTCATCACAATATTCCAGGACACTTGTCGTCACAATGATCCTTGACCACATTCATCTGAATACTCCATGGCCTATGTATTCACAATTTTTCATGGCCCCTGAAATCAAATTGCTCCATGTTCCCTTTCTAAAAATGCTCCATGACCACTGTCAACACATTGTCCCATGATGCCTGTCATCACAATGCTCCATGGCCCTTTCATCACTATGCTCCATGATCCCTGTCTTCACAATGTTCTAGAACAATTGTCATCACAATGCTCCATGACCCCTTTAATCACAATGCTCCATTCCCTTTTCATCACAGTGCTACAGAATTCTGGTCATCACAACATTCCATAACCGTGTCATCACAATGCTCTATGACCCCTGTCATCACATTGCTCCACGACACTTGTCATCACAATGATCCATGACCACATTCATCACAATGCTTCATGACCACTGTCATCACAATGCACGATGACCCTTGTCATCACAATGCTCCATGCCGTTGTCATCAGAATGCTCCTTGGCCACTCTAATCACAATGGTCCATGCCATTTTTATCACAATGCTCCAGAATTCTTGTCATCATAATGTTCCATGGCCGTGTCATCACAATGCCCCATGACCCCTGTCATCACAATGCTCCATGGCCCCTGTCATCCCACTGCTCCATGATATCTTTCTTCACAATTCTAGATGACCACTGTCATCACAAAGCCCCATGACACCTGTCTTCACATTTCACCATGGCCCTTGTCATCGCAATGCTCCATGAACCGTGTCATCACAATATTCCAGGACACTTGTCGTCACAATGATCCTTGACCACATTCATCTGAATACTCCATGGCCTATGTATTCACAATTTTTCATGGCCCCTGAAATCAAATTTCTCCATGGTCCCTTTCTAAAAATGCTCCATGACCACTGTCAACACATTGTCCCATGACGCCTGTCATCACAATGCTCCATGGCCCCTTTCATCACTATGCTCCATGATCCCTGTCTTCACAATGTTCTAAACAATTGTCATCACAATGCTCCATGACCCCTGTAATCACAATGCTCCATTCCCTTTTCATCACAGCGCTACAGAATTCTGGTCATCACAATATTCCATAACCGTGACATCAAAATGCTCTATGACCCCTGTCATCACAATGCTCCACGACAGTTGTCATCACAATGATTCATGACCACATTCATCTGAATACTCCATGGCCTATGTATTCACAATTTTTCATGGCCCCTGAAATCAAAATGCTCCAGGTTCCCTTTCTAACAATGCTCCATGACCACTGTCAACACAATGTCCCATGACGCCTGTCATCACAATGCTCCATGGCCCCTTTCATCACTATGCTCCATGATCCCTGTCATCACAATATTCTAGAACAATTGTCAACACAATGCTCCATGACACCTGTAATCACAATGCTCCATTCCCTTTTCATCACAGTGCTACAGAATTCTGGTCATCACAATATTCCCTAACCGTGTCATCACAATGCTCTATGACCCCTGTCATCACAATGCTCCACGACACTTGTCATCACAATGATCCATGACCACATTCATCACAATGTTTCATGACCACTGTCATCACAATGCTCGATGACCCTTGTCATCACAATGCTCCATGCCGTTGTCATCAAAATGCTCCTTGACCCCTCTAATCACAATGGTCCATGCTCTTTTTATCACAATGCTCCAGAATTCTTGTCATCATAATGTTCCATGGCCGTGTCATCACAATGCCCCATGACCCCTGTCATCACAATGCTCCATGGCCCCTGTCATCCCAGTGCTCCATGATATCTTTCTTCACAATTCTAGATGACCTCTGTCATCACAATGCCCCATGACACCTGTCTTCACATTTCGCCATGGCCCTTGTCATCGCAATGCTCCATGAACCGTGTCATCACAATATTCCAGGACACTTGTCGTCACAATGATCCTTGACCACATTCATCTGAATACTCCATGGCCTATGTATTCACAATTTTTCATGGCCCCTGAAATCAAATTGCTCCATGTTCCCTTTCTAACAATGCTCCATGACCACTGTCAACACATTGTCCCATGAAGCCTGTCATCACAATGCTCCATGGCCCCTTTCATCACTATGCTCCATGATCCCTGTCTTCACAATGTTCTAGAACAATTGTCATCACAATGCTCCATGACCCCTGTAATCACAATGCTCCATTCCCTTTTCATCACAGTGCTACAGAATTCTGGTCATCACAATATTCCATAACCTTGTCATCACAATGCTCTATGACCCCTGTCATCACAATGCTCCACGAGACTTGTCATCACAATGATCCATGACCACATTCATCACAATGCTTCATGACCACTGTCATCACAATGCTCGATGACCCTTGTCATCACAATGCTCCATGCCGTTGTCATGAGAATGCTCTTTGGCCCCTCTAATCACAATGGTCCATGCCCTTTTTATCACAATGCTCCAGAATTCTTGTCATCATAATGTTCCATGGCCGTGTCATCACAATGCCCCATGACCCCTGTCATCACAATGCTCCATGGCCCCTGTCATCCCAGTGCTCCATGATATCTTCCTTCACAATTCTAGATGACCACTGTCATCACAATGCCCCATGACACCTGTCTTCACATTTCGCCATGGCCCTTGTCATCGCAATGCTCCATGAACCGTGTCATCACAATATTCCAGGACACTTTTCGTCACAATGATTCTTGACCACATTCATCTGAATACTCCATGGCCTATGTATTCGCAATTTTTCATGGCCCCTGAAATCAAATTGCTCCATGTTCCCTTTCTAACAATGCTCCATGACCACTGTCAACACAATATCCCATGGCGCCTGTCATCACAATGCTCCATGGACCCTTTCATAACTATGCTCCATGATCCCTGTCATCACAATGTTCTAGAACAATTGTCATCACAATGCTCCTTGACCCCTGTAATCACAATGCTCCATTCCCTTTTCATCACAGTGCTACAGAATTCTGGTCATCACAATATTCCATATCCGTGTCATCACAATGCTCTATGACCCCTGTCATCACAATGCTCCACGACACTTGTCATCACAATGATCCATGACCACATTCATCACAATGCTTCATGACCACTGTCATCACAATGCTCGATGACCCTTGTCATCACAATTCTCCATGCCGTTGTCATCAGAATGCTCCTTGGCCCCTCTAATCACAATGGTCCATGCCCTTTTTATCACAATGCTCCAGAATACTTGTCATCATAATGTTCCATGGCCGTGTCATCACAATGCCCCATGACTCCTGTCATCACAATGCCCCATGACACCTGTCTTCACATTTCGCCATGGCCCTTGTCATCGCAATGCTCCATGAACCGTGTCATCACAATATTCCAGTACACTTTTCGTCACAATGATCCTTGACCACATTCATCTGAATACTCCATGGCCTATGTATTCACAATTGTTCATGGCCCCTGAAATCAAATTGCTCCAAGTGCCCTTTCTAACAATGCTCCATGACCACTGTCAACACAATGTCCCATGACGCCTGTCATCACAATTCTCCATGGCCCCTTTCATCACTATGCTCCATGATCCCTGTCATCATAATGTTCTAAAACAATTGTCATCACAATGCTCCATGACCCCTGTAATCACAGTGCTCCATTCCCTTTTCATCACAGTGCTACAGAATTCTGGTCATCACAATATTCCATAACCGTGTCATCACAATGCTCTATGACCCCTGTCATCACAATGCTCCACGAGACTTGTCATCACAATGATCCATGACCACATTTATCACAATGCTTCATGACCACTGTCATCACAATGCTCGATGACCCTTGTCATCACAATGCTCCATGCCGTTGTCATCAGAATGCTCCTTGGCCCCTCTAATCACAATGGTCCATGCCCTTTTTATCACAATGCTCCAGAATTCTTGTCATCATAATGTTCCATGGCCGTGTCATCACAATGCCCCATGACCCCTGTCATCACAATGCTCCATGGCCCCTGTCATCCCAGTGCTCCATGATATCTTCCTTCACAATTCTAGATGACCACTGTCATCACAATGCCCCATGACACCTGTCTTCACATTTCGCCATGGCCCTTGTCATCGCAATGCTCCATGAACCGTGTCATCACAATATTCCAGGACACTTGTCGTCACAATGATCCTTGACCACATTCATCTGAATACTCCATGGCCTTTGTATTCACAATTTTTCATGGCCCCTAAAATCAAATTGCTCCATGTTCCCTTTCTAACAATGCTCCATGACCACTGTCAACACAATGTCCCATGGCGCCTGTCATCACAAAGCTCCATGGACCCTTTAATCACTATGATCCATGATCCCTGTCATCACAATGTTCTAGAACAATTGTCATCACAATGCTCCATGACCCCTGTAATCACAATGCTCCATTCCCTTTTCATCACTGTGCTACAGAATTCTGGTCATCACAATATTCCATAACCGTTTCATCACAATGCTCTATGACCCCTGTCATCACAATGCTCCACGACACTTGTCATCACAATGATCCATGACCACATTCATCACAATGCTTCATGACCACTGTCATCACAATGCTCGATGACCCTTTTCATCACAATGCTCCATGCCGTTGTCATCAGAATGCTCCTTGGCCCCTCTAATCACAATGGTCCATGCCCTTTTTATCACAATGCTCCAGAATTCTTGTCTTCATAATGTTCCATGGCCGTGTCATCACAATGCCCCATGACTCCTGTCATCACAATGCCCCATGACACCTGTCTTCACATTTCGCCATGGCGCTTGTCATCGCAATGCTCCATGAACCGTGTCATCACAATATTCCAGGACACTTTTCGTCACAATGATCCTTGACCACATTCATCTGAATACTCCATGGCCTATGTATTCACAATTTTTCATGGCCCCTGAAATCTAATTGCTCCATGTTCCCTTTCTAACAATGCTCCATGACCACTGTCAACACAATGTCCCATGACGCCTGTCATCCCAATGCTCCATGGCCCCTTTCATCAGTATGCTCCATGATCCCTGTCATCACAATGTTCTAGAACATTTGTCAACACAATGCTCCGTGACCCCTGTAATCACAATGCTCCATTCCCTTTTCATCACAGTGCTACAGAATTCTGGTCATCACAATATTCCATAACCGTGTCATCACAATGCTCTATGACCCCTGTCATCACAATGCTCCACGAAACTTGTCATCACAATGATCCATGACCACATTCATCACAATGCTTCATGACCACTGTCATCACAAAGCTCGATGACCCTTGTCATCACAATGCTCCATGACCTTGTCATCAGAATGCTTCTTGGCCCCTCTAATCACAATGGTCCATGCCCTTTTTATCACAATGGTCCAGAATTCTTGTCATCATAATGTTCCATGGCCGTGTCATCACAATGCCCCATGACTCCTGTCATCACAATGCCCCATGACACCTGTCTTCACATTTCGCCATGGCCCTTGTCATCACAATGCTCCATGAACCGTGTCATCACAATATTCCAGGACACTTGTCGTCACAATGATCCTTGACCACATTCATCTGAATACTCCATGGCCTATGTATTCACAATTTTTCATGGCCCCTGAAATCAAATTGCTCCATGTTCCCTTTCTAAAAATGCTCCATGACCACTGTCAACACATTGTCCCATGATGCCTGTCATCACAATGCTCCATGGCCCTTTCATCACTATGCTCCATGATCCCTGTCTTCACAATGTTCTAGAACAATTGTCATCACAATGCTCCATGACCCCTTTAATCACAATGCTCCATTCCCTTTTCATCCCAGTGCTACAGAATTCTGGTCATCACAACATTCCATAACCGTGTCATCACAATGCTCTATGACCCCTGTCATCACATTGCTCCACGACACTTGTCATCACAATGATCCATGACCACATTCATCACAATGCTTCATGACCACTGTCATCACAATGCACGATGACCCTTTTCATCACAATGCTCCATGCCGTTGTCATCAGAATGCTCCTTGGCCACTCTAATCACAATGGTCCATGCCATTTTTATCACAATGCTCCAGAATTCTTGTCATCATAATGTTCCATGGCCGTGTCATCACAATGCCCCATGACCCCTGTCATCACAATGCTCCATGGCCCCTGTCATCCCACTGCTCCATGATATCTTTCTTCACAATTCTAGATGACCACTGTCATCACAAAGCCCCATGACACCTGTCTTCACATTTCACCATGGCCCTTGTCATCGCAATGCTCCATGAACCGTGTCATCACAATATTCCAGGACACTTGTCGTCACAATGATCCTTGACCACATTCATCTGAATACTCCATGGCCTATGTATTCACAATTTTTCATGGCCCCTGAAATCAAATTGCTCCATGGTCCCTTTCTAAAAATGCTCCATGACCACTGTCAACACATTGTCCCATGACGCCTGTCATCACAATGCTCCATGGCCCCTTTCATCACTATGCTCCATGATCCCTGTCTTCACAATGTTCTAAACAATTGTCATCACAATGCTCCATGACCCCTGTAATCACAATGCTCCATTCCCTTTTCATCACAGCGCTACAGAATTCTGGTCATCACAATATTCCATAACCGTGACATCAAAATGCTCTATGACCCCTGTCATCACAATGCTCCACGACAGTTGTCATCACAATGATTCATGACCACATTCATCTGAATACTCCATGGCCTATGTATTCACAATTTTTCATGGCCCCTGAAATCAAAATGCTCCAGGTTCCCTTTCTAACAATGCTCCATGACCACTGTCAACACAATGTCCCATGACGCCTGTCATCACAATGCTCCATGGCCCCTTTCATCACTATGCTCCATGATCCCTGTCATCACAATATTCTAGAACAATTGTCAACACAATGCTCCATGACACCTGTAATCACAATGCTCCATTCCCTTTTCATCACAGTGCTACAGAATTCTGGTCATCACAATATTCCCTAACCGTGTCATCACAATGCTCTATGACCCCTGTCATCACAATGCTCCACGACACTTGTCATCACAATGATCCATGACCACATTCATCACAATGTTTCATGACCACTGTCATCACAATGCTCGATGACCCTTGTCATCACAATGCTCCATGCCGTTGTCATCAAAATGCTCCTTGACCCCTCTAATCACAATGGTCCATGCTCTTTTTATCACAATGCTCCAGAATTCTTGTCATCATAATGTTCCATGGCCGTGTCATCACAATGCCCCATGACCCCTGTCATCACAATGCTCCATGGCCCCTGTCATCCCAGTGCTCCATGATATCTTTCTTCACAATTCTAGATGACCTCTGTCATCACAATGCCCCATGACACCTGTCTTCACATTTCGCCATGGCCCTTGTCATCGCAATGCTCCATGAACCGTGTCATCACAATATTCCAGGACACTTGTCGTCACAATGATCCTTGACCACATTCATCTGAATACTCCATGGCCTATGTATTCACAATTTTTCATGGCCCCTGAAATCAAATTGCTCCATGTTCCCTTTCTAACAATGCTCCATGACCACTGTCAACACAATATCCCATGGCGCCTGTCATCACAATGCTCCATGGACCCTTTCATCACTATGCTCCATGATCCCTGTCATCACAATGTTCTAGAACAATTGTCATCACAATGCTCCATGACCCCTGTAATCACAATGCTCCATTCCCTTTTCATCACAGTGCTTCAGAATACTGGTCATCACAATATTCCATAACCGTGTCATCACAATGCTCTATGACCCCTGTCATCACAATGCTCCACGACACTTGTCATCACAATGATCCATGACCACATTCATCACAATGCTTCATGACCACTGTCATCACAATGCTCGATGACCCTTGTCATCACAATGCTCCATGCCGTTGTCATCAGAATGCTCCTTGGCCCCTCTAATCACAATGGTCCATGCCCTTTTTATCACAATGCTCCAGAATTCTTGTCATCATAATGTTCCATGGCCGTGTCATCACAATGCCCCTTGACCCCTGTCATCACAAAGCCCCATGACACCTGTCTTCACATTTCGCCATGGCCCTTGTCATCGCAATGCTCCATGAACCGTGTCATCACAATATTCCAGGACACTTTTCGTCACAATGATTCTTGACCACATTCATCTGAATACTCCATGGCCTATGTATTCACAATTTTTCATGGCCCCTGAAATCAAATTGCTCCATGTTCCCTTTCTAACAATGCTCCATGACCACTGTCAACACAATATCACATGGCGCCTGTCATCACAATGCTCCATGGACCCTTTCATAACTATGCTCCATGATCCCTGTCATCACAATGTTCTAGAACAATTGTCATCACAATGCTCCATGATCCCTGTAATCACAATGCTCCATTCCCTTTTCATCACAGTGCTACAGAATTCTGGTCATCACAATATTCCATATCCGTGTCATCACAATGCTCTATGACCCCTGTCATCACAATGCTCCACGACCCTTTCATCACAATGATCCATGACCACATTCATCACAATGCTTCATGACCACTGTCATCACAATGCTCGATGACCCTTGTCATCACAATTCTCCATGCCGTTGTCATCAGAATGCTCCTTGGCCCCTCTAATCACAATGGTCCATGCCCTTTTTATCACAATGCTCCAGAATTCTTGTCATAATAATGTTCCATGGCCGTGTCATCACAATGCCCCATGACTCCTGTCATCACAATGCCCCATGACACCTGTCTTCACATTTCGCCATGGCCCTTGTCATCGCAATGCTCCATGAACCGTGTCATCACAATATTCCAGTACACTTTTCGTCACAATGATCCTTGACCACATTCATCTGAATACTCCATGGCCTATGTATTCACAATTGTTCATGGCCCCTGAAATCAAATTGCTCCAAGTGCCCTTTCTAACAATGCTCCATGACCACTGTCAACACAATGTCCCATGACGCCTGTCATCACAATTCTCCATGGCCCCTTTCATCACTATACTCCATGATCCCTGTCATCATAATGTTCTAAAACAATTGTCATCACAATGCTCAGTGACCCCTGTAATCACAGTGCTCCATTCCCTTTTCATCACAGTTCTACAGAATTCTGGTCATCACAATATTCCATAACCGTGTCATCACAATGCTATATGCCCCTTGTCATCACAATGCTCCACGACACTTGTCATAACAATGATCCATGACCACATTCATCACAATGCTTCATGACCACTGTCATCACAAAGCTCGATGACACTTGTCATCACAATGCTCCATGACTTTGTTATCAGAATGCTCCTTGGCCCCTCTAATCACAATGGTCCATGCCCTTTTTATCACAATGCTCCAGAATTCTTGTCATCATTATGTTCCATGGCCGTGACATCACAATGCCCCATGACCCCTGTCATCACAATGTTCCATGGCCCCTGTCATCCCAGTGCTCCATGATATCTTTCTTCACAATTCTAGATGACCACTGTCATCACAATGCCTCATGACACCTGTCTTCACATTTCGCCATGGCCCTTTTCATCGCAATGCTCCATGAACCGTGTCATCACAATATTCCAGGACACTTTTCGTCACAATGATCCTTGACCACATTCATCTGAATACTCCATGGCCTATGTATTCGCAATTGTTCATGGCCCCTGAAATCAAATTGCTCCATGTTCCTTTTCTAACAATGCTCCATGTCCACTGTCAACACAATGTCCCGTGACGCCTGTCAACACAATGCTCCATTGCCCCTTACATCACTATGCTCCATGATCCCTGTCATCACAATGTTCTAGAACAATTGTCATCACAATGCTCCATGACCCCTGTAATCACAATGCTCCATGCCCTTTTCATCACTGTGCTACAGAATTCTGGTCATCACAATATTCCATAACCGTGTCATCACAATGCTCTATGACCCCTGTCATCACAATGCTCCACGACACTTGTCATCACAATGATCCATGACCACATTCATCACAATGCTTCATGACCACTATCATCACAATGCTCGATGACCCTTGTCATCACAATGCTCCATGCCGTTGTCATCAGAATGCTCCTTGGCACCTATAATCACAATGGTCCATGACCTTTTTATCACAATGCTCCAGAATACTTGTCATCATAATGTTCCATGGTCGTGTCATCACAGTGCCCCATGACCCCTGTCATCACAATGTTCCATGGCCCCTGTCATCCCAGTGCTCCATGATATCTTTCTTCACAATTCTAGATGACCACTGTCATCACAATGCCCCATGACACCTGTCTTCACATTTCGCCATGGCCCTTGTCATCCAAATGCTCCATGAACCGTGTCATCACAATATTCCAGGACAATTTTCGTCACAATGATCCTTGACCACATTCCTCTGAATACTCCATGGCCTATGTATTCACAATTTTTCATGACCCCTGAAATCAAATTGCTCCATGTTCCCTTTCTAACAAGGTTCCATGACCACTGTCAACACATTGTCCCATGACGCCTGTCATCACAATGCTCCATGGCCCCTTTCATCACTATGCTCCATGATCCCTGTCTTCACAATGTTGTAGAACAATTGTCATCACAATGCTCCATGACCCCTGTAATCACAATGCTCCATTCCCTTTTCATCACAGTGCTACAGAATTCTGGTCAACACAATATTCCATAACCGTGTCATCACAATGCTCTATGACCCCTGTCATCACAATGCTCCACGAGACTTGTCATCACAATGATCCATGACCACATTCATCACAATGCTTCATGACCACTGTCATCACAATGCTCGATGAACCTTGTCATCACAATGCTCCATGCCGTTGTCTTCAGAATGCTCCTTGGCCCCTCTAATCACAATGGTCCATGCCCTTTTTATCACAATGCTCCAGAATTCTTGTCATCATAATGTTCCATGGCCGTGTCATCACAATGCCCCATGACCCCTGTCATCACAATGCTCCATGGCCCCTGTCATCCCAGTGCTCCATGATATCTTCCTTCACAATTCTAGATGACCACTGTCATCACAATGCCCCATGACACCTGTCTTCACATTTCGCCATGGCCCTTGTCATCGCAATGCTCCATGAACCGTGTCATCACAATATTCCAGGACACTTGTCGTCACAATGATCCTTGACCACATTCATCTGAATACTCCATGGCCTATGTATTCACAATTTTTCATGGCCCCTGAAATCAAATTGCTCCATGTTCCCTTTCTAACAATGCTCCATGACCACTGTCAACACAATATCCCATGGCGCCTGTCATCACAATGCTCCATGGACCCTTTCATCACTATGCTCCATGATCCCTGTCATCACAATGTTCTAGAACAATTGTCATCACAATGCTCCATGACCCCTGTAATCACAATGCTCCATTCCCTTTTCATCACAGTGCTACAGAATTCTGGTCATCACAATATTCCATAACCGTGTCATCACAATGATCTATGACCCCTGGCATCACAATGCTCCACGACACTTGTCATCACAATGATCCATGACCACATTCATCACAATGCTTCATGACCACTGTCATCACAATGCTCGATGACCTTTGTCATCACAATGCTCCATGCCGTTGTCATCAGAATGCTCCTTGGCCCCTCTAATCACAATGGTCCATGCCCTTTTTATCACAATGCTCCAGAATTCTTGTCATAATAATGTTCCATGGCCGTGTCATCACAATGCCCCATGACTCCTGTCATCACAATGCCCCATGACACCTGTCTTCACATTTCGCCATGGCCCTTGTCATCGCAATGCTCCATGAACCGTGTCATCACAATATTCCAGTACACTTTTCGTCACAATGATCCTTGACCACATTCATCTGAATACTCCATGGCCTATGTATTCACAATTGTTCATGGCCCCTGAAATCAAATTGCTCCAAGTGCCCTTTCTAACAATGCTCCATGACCACTGTCAACACAATGTCCCATGACGCCTGTCATCACAATTCTCCATGGCCCCTTTCATCACTATGCTCCATGATCCCTGTCATCATAATGTTCTAGAACAATTGTCATCACAATTCTCCATGACCCCTGTAATCACAGTGCTCCATTCCCTTTTCATCACAGTGCTACAGAATTCTGGTCATCACAATATTCCATAACCGTGTTATCACAATGCTATATGCCCCTTGTCATCACAATGCTCCACGACACTTGTCATCACAATGATCCATGACCACATTCATCACAATGCTTCATGACCACTGTCATCACAAAGCTCGATGACCCTTGTCATCACAATGCTCCATGACCTTGTCATCAGAATGCTCCTTGGCCCCTCTAATCACAATGGTCCATGCCCTTTTTATCACAATGCTCCAGAATTCTTGTCATCATAATGTTCCATGGCCGTGTCATCACAATGCCCCATGACACCTGTCATCACAATGTTCCATGGCCCCTGTCATCCCAGTGCTCCATGATATCTTTCTTCACAATTCTAGATGACCACTGTCATCACAATGCCTCATGACACCTGTCTTCACATTTCGCCATGGCCCTTTTCATCGCAATGCTCCATGAACCGTGTCATCACAATATTCCAGGACACTTTTCGTCACAATGATCCTTGACCACATTCATCTGAATACTCCATGGCCTATGTATTCGCAATTTTTCATGGCCCCTGAAATCAAATTGCTCCATGTTCCATTTCTAACAATGCTCCATGTCCACTGTCAACACAATGTCCCATGACTCCTTTCAACACAATGCTCCATTGCCCCTTTCATCACTATGCTCCATGATCCCTGTCATCACAATGTTCTAGAACAATTGTCATCACAATGCTCCATGACCCCTGTAATCACAATGCTCCATGCCCTTTTCATCACTGTGCTACAGAATTCTGGTCATCACAATATTCCATAACCGTGTCATCACAATGCTCTATGACCCCTGTCATCACAATGCTCCACGACACTTGTCATCACAATGATCCATGACCACATTCATCACAATGCTTCATGACCACTGTCATCACAATGCTCGATGACCCTTGTCATCACAATGCTCCATGCCGTTGTCATCAGAATGCTCCTTGGCCCCTCTAATCACAATGGTCCATGCCCTTTTTATCACAATGCTCCAGAATTCTTGTCATCATAATGTTCCATGGCCGTGTCATCACAAAGCCCCATGACTCCTGTCATCACAATGCCCCATGACACCTGTGTTCACATTTCGCCATGGCCCTTGTCATCCCAATGCTCCATGAACCGTGTCATCACAATATTCCAGGACAATTTTCGTCACAATGATCCTTGACCACATTCATCTGAATACTCCATGGCCTATGTATTCACAATTTTTCATGACCCCTGAAATCAAATTGCTCCATGTTCCCTTTCTTACAAGGCTCCATGACCACTGTCAACACATTGTCCCATGAAGCCTGTCATCACAATGCTCCATGGCCACTTTCATCACTATGCTCCATGATCCCTGTCTTCACAATGTTCTAGAACAATTGTCATCACAATGCTCCATGACCCCTGTAATCACAATGCTCCATTCCCTTTTCATCACAGTGCTACAGAATTCTGGTCATCACAATATTCCATAACCGTGTCATCACAATGCTCTATGACCCCTGTCATCACAATGCTCCACGAGACTTGTCATCACAATGATCCATGACCACATTCATCACAATGCTTCATGACCACTGTCATCACAATGCTCGATGACCCTTGTCATCACAATGCTCCATGCCGTTGTCATCAGAATGCTCCTTGGCCCCTCTAATCACAATGGTCCATGCTCTTTTTATCACAATGCTCCAGAATTCTTGTCATCATAATGTTCCATGGCCGTGTCATCACAATGCCCCATGACCCCTGTCATCACAATGCTCCATGGCCCCTGTCATCCCAGTGCTCCATGATATCTTTCTTCACAATTCTAGATGACCTCTGTCATCACAATGCCCCATGACACCTGTCTTCACATTTCGCCATGGCCCTTGTCATCGCAATGCTCCATGAACCGTGTCATCACAATATTCCAGGACACTTGTCGTCACAATGATCCTTGACCACATTCATCTGAATACTCCATGGCCTATGTATTCACAATTTTTCATGGCCCCTGAAATCAAATTGCTCCATGTTCCCTTTCTAACAATGCTCCATGACCACTGTCAACACAATATCCCATGGCGCCTGTCATCACAATGCTCCATGGACCCTTTCATCACTATGCTCCATGATCCCTGTCATCACAATGTTCTAGAACAATTGTCATCACAATGCTCCATGACCCCTGTAATCACAATGCTCCATTCCCTTTTCATCACAGTGCTTCAGAATACTGGTCATCACAATATTCCATAACCGTGTCATCACAATGCTCTATGACCCCTGTCATCACAATGCTCCACGACACTTGTCATCACAATGATCCATGACCACATTCATCACAATGCTTCATGACCACTGTCATCACAATGCTCGATGACACTAGTCATCACAATGCTCCATGCCGTTGTCATCAGAATGCTCCTTGGCCCCTCTAATCACAATGGTCCATGCCCTTTTTATCACAATGCTCCAGAATTCTTGTCATCATAATGTTCCATGGCCTGTCATCACAATGCCCCTTGACCCCTGTCATCACAAAGCCCCATGACACCTGTCTTCACATTTCGCCATGGCCCTTGTCATCGCAATGCTCCATGAACCGTGTCATCACAATATTCCAGGACACTTTTCGTCACAATGATTCTTGACCACATTCATCTGAATACTCCATGGCCTATGTATTCACAATTTTTCATGGCCCCTGAAATCAAATTGCTCCATGTTCCCTTTCTAACAATGCTCCATGACCACTGTCAACACAATATCCCATGGCGCCTGTCATCACAATGCTCCATGGACCCTTTCATAACTATGCTCCATGATCCCTGTCATCACAATGTTCTAGAACAATTGTCATCACAATGCTCCATGATCCCTGTAATCACAATGCTCCATTCCCTTTTCATCACAGTGCTACAGAATTCTGGTCATCACAATATTCCATATCCGTGTCATCACAATGCTCTATGACCCCTGTCATCACAATGCTCCACGACCCTTTCATCACAATGATCCATGACCACATTCATCACAATGCTTCATGACCACTGTCATCACAATGCTCGATGACCCTTGTCATCACAATTCTCCATGCCGTTGTCATCAGAATGCTCCTTGGCCCCTCTAATCACAATGGTCCATGCCCTTTTTATCACAATGCTCCAGAATTCTTGTCATAATAATGTTCCATGGCCGTGTCATCACAATGCCCCATGACTCCTGTCATCACAATGCCCCATGACACCTGTCTTCACATTTCGCCATGGCCCTTGTCATCGCAATGCTCCATGAACCGTGTCATCACAATATTCCAGTACACTTTTCGTCACAATGATCCTTGACCACATTCATCTGAATACTCCATGGCCTATGTATTCACAATTGTTCATGGCCCCTGAAATCAAATTGCTCCAAGTGCCCTTTCTAACAATGCTCCATGACCACTGTCAACACAATGTCCCATGACGCCTGTCATCACAATTCTCCATGGCCCCTTTCATCACTATACTCCATGATCCCTGTCATCATAATGTTCTAAAACAATTGTCATCACAATGCTCAGTGACCCCTGTAATCACAGTGCTCCATTCCCTTTTCATCACAGTTCTACAGAATTCTGGTCATCACAATATTCCATAACCGTGTCATCACAATGCTATATGCCCCTTGTCATCACAATGCTCCACGACACTTGTCATAACAATGATCCATGACCACATTCATCACAATGCTTCATGACCACTGTCATCACAAATCTCGATGACACTTGTCATCACAATGCTCCATGACTTTGTTATCAGAATGCTCCTTGGCCCCTCTAATCACAATGGTCCATGCCCTTTTTATCACAATGCTCCAGAATTCTTGTCATCATTATGTTCCATGGCCGTGTCATCACAATGCCCCATGACCCCTGTCATCACAATGTTCCATGGCCCCTGTCATCCCAGTGCTCCATGATATCTTTCTTCACAATTCTAGATGACCACTGTCATCACAATGCCTCATGACACCTGTCTTCACATTTCGCCATGGCCCTTTTCATCGCAATGCTCCATGAACCGTGTCATCACAATATTCCAGGACACTTTTCGTCACAATGATCCTTGACCACATTCATCTGAATACTCCATGGCCTATGTATTCGCAATTGTTCATGGCCCCTGAAATCAAATTGCTCCATGTTCCTTTTCTAACAATGCTCCATGTCCACTGTCAACACAATGTCCCATGACGCCTGTCAACACAATGCTCCATTGCCCCTTACATCACTATGCTCCATGATCCCTGTCATCACAATGTTCTAGAACAATTGTCATCACAATGCTCCATGACCCCTGTAATCACAATGCTCCATGCCCTTTTCATCACTGTGCTACAGAATTCTGGTCATCACAATATTCCATAACCGTGTCATCACAATGCTCTATGACCCCTGTCATCACAATGCTCCACGACACTTGTCATCACAATGATCCATGACCACATTCATCACAATGCTTCATGACCACTATCATCACAATGCTCGATGACCCTTGTCATCACAATGCTCCATGCCGTTGTCATCAGAATGCTCCTTGGCACCTATAATCACAATGGTCCATGACCTTTTTATCACAATGCTCCAGAATACTTGTCATCATAATGTTCCATGGTCGTGTCATCACAGTGCCCCATGACCCCTGTCATCACAATGTTCCATGGCCCCTGTCATCCCAGTGCTCCATGATATCTTTCTTCACAATTCTAGATGACCACTGTCATCACAATGCCCCATGACACCTGTCTTCACATTTCGCCATGGCCCTTGTCATCCAAATGCTCCATGAACCGTGTCATCACAATATTCCAGGACAATTTTCGTCACAATGATCCTTGACCACATTCCTCTGAATACTCCATGGCCTATGTATTCACAATTTTTCATGACCCCTGAAATCAAATTGCTCCATGTTCCCTTTCTAACAAGGTTCCATGACCACTGTCAACACATTGTCCCATGACGCCTGTCATCACAATGCTCCATGGCCCCTTTCATCACTATGCTCCATGATCCCTGTCTTCACAATGTTGTAGAACAATTGTCATCACAATGCTCCATGACCCCTGTAATCACAATGCTCCATTCCCTTTTCATCACAGTGCTACAGAATTCTGGTCAACACAATATTCCATAACCGTGTCATCACAATGCTCTATGACCCCTGTCATCACAATGCTCCACGAGACTTGTCATCACAATGATCCATGACCACATTCATCACAATGCTTCATGACCACTGTCATCACAAAGCTCGATGAACCTTGTCATCACAATGCTCCATGCCGTTGTCATCAGAATGCTCCTTGGCCCCTCTAATCACAATGGTCCATGCCCTTTTTATCACAATGCTCCAGAATTCTTGTCATCATAATGTTCCATGGCCGTGTCATCACAATGCCCCATGACCCCTGTCATCACAATGCTCCATGGCCCCTGTCATCCCAGTGCTCCATGATATCTTCCTTCACAATTCTAGATGACCACTGTCATCACAATGCCCCATGACACCTGTCTTCACATTTCGCCATGGCCCTTGTCATCGCAATGCTCCATGAACCGTGTCATCACAATATTCCAGGACACTTGTCGTCACAATGATCCTTGACCACATTCATCTGAATACTCCATGGCCTATGTATTCACAATTTTTCATGGCCCCTGAAATCAAATTGCTCCATGTTCCCTTTCTAACAATGCTCCATGACCACTGTCAACACAATATCCCATGGCGCCTGTCATCACAATGCTCCATGGACCCTTTCATCACTATGCTCCATGATCCCTGTCATCACAATGTTCTAGAACAATTGTCATCACAATGCTCCATGACCCCTGTAATCACAATGCTCCATTCCCTTTTCATCACAGTGCTACAGAATTCTGGTCATCACAATATTCCATAACCGTGTCATCACAATGATCTATGACCCCTGGCATCACAATGCTCCACGACACTTGTCATCACAATGATCCATGACCACATTCATCAAAATGCTTCATGACCACTGTCATCACAATGCTCGATGACCTTTGTCATCACAATGCTCCATGCCGTTGTCATCAGAATGCTCCTTGGCCCCTCTAATCACAATGGTCCATGCCCTTTTTATCACAATGCTCCAGAATTCTTGTCATAATAATGTTCCATCGCCGTGTCATCACAATGCCCCATGACTCCTGTCATCACAATGCCCCATGACACCTGTCTTCACATTTCGCCATGGCCCTTGTCATCGCAATGCTCCATGAACCGTGTCATCACAATATTCCAGTACACTTTTCGTCACAATGATCCTTGACCACATTCATCTGAATACTCCATGGCCTATGTATTCACAATTGTTCATGGCCCCTGAAATCAAATTGCTCCAAGTGCCCTTTCTAACAATGCTCCATGACCACTGTCAACACAATGTCCCATGACGCCTGTCATCACAATTCTCCATGGCCCCTTTCATCACTATGCTCCATGATCCCTGTCATCATAATGTTCTAGAACAATTGTCATCACAATTCTCCATGACCCCTGTAATCACAGTGCTCCATTCCCTTTTCATCACAGTGCTACAGAATTCTGGTCATCACAATATTCCATAACCGTGTTATCACAATGCTCTATGCCCCTTGTCATCACAATGCTCCACGACACTTGTCATCACAATGATCCATGACCACATTCATCACAATGCTTCATGACCACTGTCATCACAAAGCTCGATGACCCTTGTCATCACAATGCTCCATGACCTTGTCATCAGAATGCTCCTTGGCCCCTCTAATCACAATGGTCCATGCCCTTTTTATCACAATGCTCCAGAATTCTTGTCATCATAATGTTCCATGGCCGTGTCATCACAATGCCCCATGACCCCTGTCATCACAATGTTCCATGGCCCCTGTCATCCCAGTGCTCCATGATATCTTTCTTCACAATTCTAGATGACCACTGTCATCACAATGCCTCATGACACCTGTCTTCACATTTCGCCATGGCCCTTTTCATCGCAATGCTCCATGAACCGTGTCATCACAATATTCCAGGACACTTTTCGTCACAATGATCCTTGACCACATTCATCTGAATACTCCATGGCCTATGTATTCGCAATTTTTCATGGCCCCTGAAATCAAATTGCTCCATGTTCCATTTCTAACAATGCTCCATGTCCACTGTCAACACAATGTCCCATGACTCCTTTCAACACAATGCTCCATTGCACCTTTCATCACTATGCTCCATGATCCCTGTCATCACAATGTTCTAGAACAATTGTCATCACAATGCTCCATGACCCCTGTAATCACAATGCTCCATGCCCTTTTCATCACTGTGCTACAGAATTCTGGTCATCACAATATTCCATAACCGTGTCATCACAATGCTCTATGACCCCTGTCATCACAATGCTCCACGACACTTGTCATCACAATGATCCATGACCACATTCATCACAATGCTTCATGACCACTGTCATCACAATGCTCGATGACCCTTGTCATCACAATGCTCCATGCCGTTGTCATCAGAATGCTCCTTGGCCCCTCTAATCACAATGGTCCATGCCCTTTTTATCACAATGCTCCAGAATTCTTGTCATCATAATGTTCCATGGCCGTGTCATCACAAAGCCCCATGACTCCTGTCATCACAATGCCCCATGACACCTGTGTTCACATTTCGCCATGGCCCTTGTCATCCCAATGCTCCATGAACCGTGTCATCACAATATTCCAGGACAATTTTCGTCACAATGATCCTTGACCACATTCATCTGAATACTCCATGGCCTATGTATTCACAATTTTTCATGACCCCTGAAATCAAATTGCTCCATGTTCCCTTTCTTACAAGGCTCCATGACCACTGTCAACACATTGTCCCATGAAGCCTGTCATCACAATGCTCCATGGCCACTTTCATCACTATGCTCCATGATCCCTGTCTTCACAATGTTCTAGAACAATTGTCATCACAATGCTCCATGACCCCTGTAATCACAATGCTCCATTCCCTTTTCATCACAGTGCTACAGAATTCTGGTCATCACAATATTCCATAACCGTGTCATCACAATGCTCTATGACCCCTGTCATCACAATGCTCCACGAGACTTGTCATCACAATGATCCATGACCACATTCATCACAATGCTTCATGACCACTGTCATCACAATGCTCGATGACCCTTGTCATCACAATGCTCCATGCCGTTGTCATCAGAATGCTCTTTGGCCCCTCTAATCACAATGGTCCATGCCCTTTTTATCACAATGCTCCAGAATTCTTGTCATCATAATGTTCCATGGCCGTGTCATCACAATGCCCCATGACCCCTGTCATCACAATGCTCCATGGCCCCTGTCATCCCAGTGCTCCATGATATCTTCCTTCACAATTCTAGATGACCACTGTCATCACAATGCCCCATGACACCTGTCTTCACATTTCGCCATGGCCCTTGTCATCGCAATGCTCCATGAACCGTGTCATCACAATATTCCAGGACACTTGTCGTCACAATGATCCTTGACCACATTCATCTGAATACTCCATGGCCTATGTATTCACAATTTTTCATGGCCCCTGAAATCAAATTGCTCCATGTTCCCTTTCTAACAATGCTCCATGACCGCTGTCAACACAATATCCCATGGCGCCTGTCATCACAATGCTCCATGGACCCTTTCATCACTATGCTCCATGATCCCTGTCATCACAATGTTCTAGAACAATTGTCATCACAATGCTCCATGACCCCTGTAATCACAATGCTCCATTCCCTTTTCATCACAGTGCTACAGAATTCTGGTCATCACAATATTCCATAACCGTGTCATCACAATGCTCTATGACCCCTGTCATCACAATGCTCCACGACACTTGTCATCACAATGATCCATGACCACATTCATCACAATGCTTCATGACCACTGTCATCACAATGCTCGATGACCCTTGTCATCACAATGCTCCATGACGTTGTCATCAGAATGCTCCTTGGCCCCTCTAATCACAATGGTCCATGCCCTTTTTATCACAATGCTCCAGAATTCTTGTCATCATAATGTTCCATGGCCGTGTCATCACAATGCCCCTTGACCCCTGTCATCACAAAGCCCCATGACACCTGTCTTCACATTTCGCCATGGCCCTTGTCATCGCAATGCTCCATGAACCGTGTCATCACAATATTCCAGGACACTTTTCGTCACAATGATTCTTGACCACATTCATCTGAATACTCCATGGCCTATGTATTCGCAATTTTTCATGGCCCCTGAAATCAAATTGCTCCATGTTCCCTTTCTAACAATGCTCCATGACCACTGTCAACACAATATCCCATGGCGCCTGTCATCACAATGCTCCATGGACCCTTTCATAACTATGCTCCATGATCCCTGTCATCACAATGTTCTAGAACAATTGTCATCACAATGCTCCATGACCCCTGTAATCACAATGCTCCATTCCCTTTTCATCACAGTGCTACAGAATTCTGGTCATCACAATATTCCATATCTGTGTCATCACAATGCTCTATGACCCCTGTCATCACAATGCTCCACGACACTTTTCATCACAATGATCCATGACCACATTCATCACAATGCTTCATGACCACTGTCATCACAATGCTCGATGACCCTTGTCATCACAATTCTCCATGCCGTTGTCATCAGAATGCTCCTTGGCCCCTCTAATCACAATGGTCCATGTCCTTTTTATCACAATGCTCCAGAATTCTTGTCATCATAATGTTCCATGGCCGTGTCATCACAATGCCCCATGACCCCTGTCATCTCAATGTTCCATGGCCCCTGTCATCCCAGTGCTCCATGATATCTTTCTTCACAATTCTAGATGACAACTGTCATCACAATGCCTCATGACACCTGTCTTCACATTTCGCCATGGCCCTTTTCATCGCAAGGCTCCATGAACCGTGTCATCACAATATTCCAGGACACTTTTCGTCACAATGATCCTTGACCACATTCATCTGAATACTCCATGGCCTATGTATTCGCAATTGTTCATGGCCCCTGAAATCAAATTGCTCCATGTTCCTTTTCTAACAATGCTCCATGTCCACTGTCAACACAATGTCCCATGTCGCCTGTCAACACAATGCTCCATTGCCCCTTACATCACTATGCTCCATGATCCCTGTCATCACAATGTTCTAGAACAATTGTCATCACAATGCTCCATGACCCCTGTAATCACAATGCTCCATGCCCTTTTCATCACTGTGCTACAGAATTCTGGTCATCACAATATTCCATAACCGTGTCATCACAATGCTCTATGACCCCTGTCATCACAATGCTCCACGACACTTGTCATCACAATGATCCATGACCACATTCATCACAATGCTTCATGACCACTATCATCACAATGCTCGATGACCCTTGTCATCACAATGCTCCATGCCGTTGTCATCAGAATGCTCCTTGGCCCCTATAATCACAATGGTCCATGACCTTTTTATCACAATGCTCCAGAATACTTGTCATCATAATGTTCCATGGTCGTGTCATCACAGTGCCCCATGACCCCTGTCATCACAATGTTCCATGGCCCCTGTCATCCCAGTGCTCCATGATATCTTTCTTCACAATACTAGATGACCACTGTCATCACAATGCCCCATGACACCTGTCTTCACGTTTCGCCATGGCCCTTGTCATCCCAATGCTCCATGAACAGTGTCATCACAATATTCCAGGACAATTTTCGTCACAATTATCCTTGACCACATTCATCTGAATACTCCATGGCCTATGTATTCACAATTTTTCATGACCCCTGAAATCAAATTGCTCCATGTTCCCTTTCTAACAAGGCTCCATGACCACTGTCAACATATTGTCCCATGACGCCTGTCATCACAATGCTCCATGGCCCCTTTCATCACTATGCTCCATGATCCCTGTCTTCACAATGTTCTAGAACAATTGTCATCACAATGCTCCATGACCCCTGTAATCACAATGCTCCATTCCCTTTTCATCACAGTGCTACAGAAATCTGGTCATCACAATATTCCATAACCGTGTCATCACAATGCTCTATGACCCCTGTCATCACAATGCTCCACGACACTTGTCATCACAATGATCCATGACCACATTCATCACAATGCTTCATGACCACTGTCATCACAATGCTCGATGACCCTTGTCATCACAATGCTCCATGCCGTTGTCATCAGAATGCTCCTTGGCCCCTCTAATCAAAATGGTCCATGCCCTTTTTATCACAATGCTCCAGAATTCTTGTCATCATAATGTTCCATGGCCGTGTCATCACAATGCCCCATGGCTCCTGTCATCACAATGCCCCATGACACCTGTCTTCACATTTCGCCATGGCCCTTGTCATCGCAATGCTCCATGAACCGTGTCATCACAATATTCCAGGACACTTTTCGTCACAATGATCCTTGACCACATTCATCTGAATACTCCATGGCCTATGTATTCACAATTTTTCATGGCCCCTGAAGTCAAATTGCTCCATGTTCCATTTCTAACAATGCTCCATGTCCACTGTCAACACAATGTCCCATGACGCCTGTCAACACAATGCTCCATTGCCCTTTCATCACTATGCTCCATGATCCCTGTCATCACAATGTTCTAGAACAATTGTCATCACAATGCTCCATGACCCCTGTAATCACAATGCTCCATGCCCTTTTCATCACTGTGCTACAGAATTCTGGTCATCACAATATTCCATAACCGTGTCATCACAATGCTCTATGACCCCTGTCATCACAATGCTCCACGACACTTGTCATCACAATGATGCATGACCACATTCATCACAATGCTTCATGACCACTGTCATCACAATGCTCCATGCCGTTGTCATCAGAATGCTCCTTGGCCCCTCTAATCACAATGCTCCAGAATTCTTGTCATAATAATGTTCCCTGGCCTTGTCATCACAATGCCCCTTGACCCCTGTCATCACAATGCTCCATGGCCCCTGTCATCCCAGTGCTCCATGATATCTTTCTTCACAATTCTAGATGACCACTGTCATCACAATGCCCCATGACACCTGTCTTCACATTTCGCCATGGCCCTTGTCATCGCAATGCTCCATGAACCGTGTCATCACAATATTCCAGGACACATTTCGTCCCAATGATCCTTGACCACATTCATCTGAATACTCCATGGCCTATGTATTCACAATTTTTCATGGCCCCTGAAATCATATTGCTCCATGTTCCCTTTCTAAAAATGCTCCATGACCACTGTCAAAACATTGTCCCATGACGCCTGTCATCACAATGCTCCACGACACTTGTCATCAGAATGATCCATGACCACATTCATCACAATGCTTCATGACCACTGTCATCACAATGCTCGATGACATTGTCATCACAATGCTCCATGCCGTTGTCATCAGAATGCTCCTTGGCCACTCTAATCACAATGGTCCATGCCCTTTTTATCACAATGCTCCAGAATTCTTGTCATCATAATGTTCCATGGCCGTGTCATCACAATGCCCCATGACCCCTGTCATCACAATGCTCCATGGCCCCTGTCATCCCAGTGCACCATGATATCTTTCTTCACAATTCTAGATGACCACTGTCATCACAATGCCCCATGACACCTGTCTTCACATTTCGCCATGGCCCTTGTCATCGCAATGCTCCATGGACCGTGTCATCACAATATTCCAGGACACTTTTCGTCACAATGATCCTTGACCACATTCATCTGAATACTCCATGGCCTATGTATTCACAATTGTTCATGGCCCTTGAAATCAAATTGCTCCATGTTCTCTTTCTAACAATGCTCCATGACCACTGTCAACACAATATCCCATGACACCTGTCATCACAATGCTCCATGGCCCCTTTCATCACTATGCTCCATGATCCCTGTCATCAGAATGTTCTAGAACAATTGTCAACACAATGCTCCATGACCACTGTAATCACAATGCTCCATGCCCTTTTCATCACTGTGCTACAGAATTCTGGTCATCACAATATTCCATAACCGTGTCATCACAATGCTCTATGACCCCTGTCATCACAATGCTCCACGACACTTGTCATCACAATGATGCATGACCACATTCATCACAATGCTTCATGACCACTGTCATCACAATGCTCCATGCCGTTGTCATCAGAATGCTCTTTGGCCCCTCTAATCACAATGGTCCATGACTTTTTATCACAATGCTCCAGAATACTTGTCATAATAATGTTCCCTGGCCGTGTCATCACAATGCCCCTTGACCCCTGTCATCACAATGCTCCATGGCCCATGTCATCCCAGTGCTCCATGATATCTTTCTTCACAATTCTAGATGACCACTGTCATCACAATGCCCCATGACACCTGTCTTCACATTTCGCCATGGCCCTTGTCATCGCAATGCTCCATGAACCGTGTTATCACAATATTCCAGGACACATTTCGTCCCAATGATCCTTGACCACATTCATCTGAATACTCCACGGCCTATGTATTCACAATTGTTCATGGCCCCTGAAATCGAATTGCTCCATGTTCCCTTTCTAACAATGCTCCATGACCACTGTCAACACATTGTCCCATGACGCCTGTCATCACAATGCTCCACGACACTTGTCATCACAATGATCCATGACCACATTCATCACAATGCTTCATGACCACTGTCATCACAATGCTCGATGACCCATGTCATCACAATGCTCCATGACCCTTGTAATCACAATGCTCCATTCCCTTTTCATCACTGTGCTACAGAATTCTGGTCATCACAATATTCCATAACCGTGTCATCACAATGCTCTATGACCCCTGTCATCACAATGCTCCACGACACTTGTCATCAGAATGATCCATGACCACATTCATCACAATGCTTCATGACCACTGTCATCACAATGCTCGATGACCTTGTCATCACAATGCTCCATGCCGTTGTCATCAGAATGCTCCTTGGCCCCTCTAATCACAATGGTCCATGCCCTTTTTATCACAATGCTCCAGAATACTTGTCATCATAATGTTCCATGGCCGTGTCATCACAATGCCCCATGACCCCTGTCATCACAATGTTCCATGTACCCTATCATCCCAGTGCTCCATGATATCTTTCTTCACAATTCTAGAATACCACTGTCATCACAATGCCCCATGACACTTGTCTTCACATTTCGCCATGGCCCTTGTCATCGCAATGCTCCATGAACCGTGTCATCACAATATTCCAGGACACATTTCGTCACAATGATCCTTGACCACATTCATCTGAATACTCCATGGCGTATGTATTCGCAATTTTTAATGGCCCCTGAAATCAAATTGTTCCATGTTCCCTTTCTAACAATGTTCCATGTCCACTGTCAACACAATGTCCCATGACGCCTGTCAACACAAATCTCCATTGCCCCTTTCATCACTATGCTCCATGATCCCTGTCATCACAATATTCTAGAACAATTGTCATCACAATGCTCCATGACCTCTGTAATCACAATGCTCCATTCCCTTTTCATCACTGTGCTACCGAATTCTGGTCATCACAATATTCCATAACCGTGTCATCACAATGCTCTATGACCACTCTCATCACAATGCTCCACGACACTTGTCATCACAATGATCCATGACCACATTCATCACAATGCTTCATGACCACTATCATCACAAAGCTCGATGACCCTTGTCATCACAATGCTCCATGCCGTTGTCATCAGAATGCTCCTTGGCCCCTCTAATCACAATGGTCCATGCCCTTTTTATCACAATGCTCCAGAATTCTTGTCATCATAATGTTCCATGGCCGTGTCATCACAATGCCCCATGACCCCTGTCATCACAATGTTCCATGGCCCCTGTCTTCCCAGTGCTCTATGATATCTTTCTTCACAATTCTAGATGACCACTGTCATCACAATGCCCCATGACACCTGTCTTCACATTTCGCCATGGCCCTTGTCATCGCAATGCTCCATGAACCGTGTCATCACAATATTCCAGGACACTTTTCGTCACAATGATTCTTGACCACATTCATCTGAATACTCCATGGCCTATGTATTCGAAATTTTTCATGGCCCCTGAAATCAAATTGCTCCATGTTCCCTTTCTAACAATGCTCCATGACCACTGTCAACACAATATCCCATGGCGCCTGTCATCACAATGCTCCATGGACCCTTTCATAACTATGCTCCATGATCCCTGTCATCACAATGTTCTAGAACAATTGTCATCACAATGCTCCATGACCCCTGTAATCACAATGCTCCATGCCCTTTTCATCACTGTGCTACAGAATTCTGGTCATCACAATATTCCATAACCGTGTCATCACAATGCTCTATGACCCCTGTCATTCACAATGCTCCACGACACTTGTCATCACAATGATCCATGACCACATTCATCACAATGCTTCATGACCACTATCATCACAATGCTCGATGACCCTTGTCATCACAATGCTCCATGCCGTTGTCATCAGAATGCTCCTTGGCCCCTATAATCACAATGGTCCATGACCTTTTTATCACAATGCTCCAGAATACTTGTCATCATAATGTTCCATGGTCGTGTCATCACAGTGCCCCATGACCCCTGTCATCACAATGTTCCATGGCCCCTGTCATCCCAGTGCTCCATGATATCTTTCTTCACAATACTAGATGACCACTGTCATCACAATGCCCCATGACACCTGTCTTCACGTTTCGCCATGGCCCTTGTCATCCCAATGCTCCATGAACAGTGTCATCACAATATTCCAGGACAATTTTCGTCACAATTATCCTTGACCACATTCATCTGAATACTCCATGGCCTATGTATTCACAATTTTTCATGACCCCTGAAATCAAATTGCTCCATGTTCCCTTTCTAACAAGGCTCCATGACCACTGTCAACATATTGTCCCATGACGCCTGTCATCACAATGCTCCATGGCCCCTTTCATCACTATGCTCCATGATCCCTGTCTTCACAATGTTCTAGAACAAATGTCATCACAATGCTCCATGACCCCTGTAATCACAATGCTCCATTCCCTTTTCATCACAGTGCTACAGAAATCTGGTCATCACAATATTCCATAACCGTGTCATCACAATGCTCTATGACCCCTGTCATCACAATGCTCCACGACACTTGTCATCACAATGATCCATGACCACATTCATCACAATGCTTCATGACCACTGTCATCACAATGCTCGATGACCCTTGTCATCACAATGCTCCATGCCGTTGTCATCAGAATGCTCCTTGGCCCCTCTAATCAAAATGGTCCATGCCCTTTTTATCACAATGCTCCAGAATTCTTGTCATCATAATGTTCCATGGCCGTGTCATCACAATGCCCCATGAACCCTGTCATCACAATGCTCCATGGCCCCTGTCATCCCAGTGCTCCATGATATCTTCCTTCACAATTCTAGATGACCACTGTCATCACAATGCCCCATGACACATGTCTTCACATTTCGCCATGGCCCTTGTCATCCCAATGCTCCATGAACCGTGTCATCACAATATTCCAGGACAATTTTCGTCACAATGATCCTTGACCACATTCATCTGAATACTCCATGGCCTATGTATTCACAATTTTTCATGACCCCTGAAATCAAATTGCTCCATGTTCCCTTTCTAACAAGGCTCCATGACCACTTTCAACACATTGTCCCATGACGCCTGTCATCACAATGCTCCATGGCCCCTTTCATCACTATGCTCCATGATCCCTGTCTTCACAATGTTCTAGAACAATTGTCATCACAATGCTCCATGACCCCTGTAATCACAATGCTCCATTCCCTTTTCATCACAGTGCTACAGAATTCTGGTCATCACAATATTCCATAACCGTGTCATCACAATGCTCTATGACCCCTGTCATCACAATGCTCCACGACACTTGTCATCACAATGATCCATGACCACATTCATCACAATGCTTCATGACCACTGTCATCACAATGCTCGATGACCCTTGTCATCACAATGCTCCATGCCGTTGTCATCAGAATGCTCCTTGGCCCCTCTAATCACAATGGTCCATGCCCTTTTTATCACAATGCTCCAGAATTCTTGTCATCATAATGTTCCATGGCCGTGTCATCACAATGCCCCATGACCCCTGTCATCACAATGCTCCATGGCCCCTGTCATCCCAGTGCTCCATGATATCTTCCTTCACAATTCTAGATGACCACTGTCATCACAATGCCCCATGACACCTGTCTTCACATTTCGCCATGGCCCTTGTCATCGCAATGCTCCATGAACCGTGTCATCACAATATTCCAGGACACTTGTCGTCACAATGATCCTTGACCACATTCATCTGAATACTCCATGGCCTATGTATTCACAATTTTTCATGGCCCCTGAAATCAAATTGCTCCATGTTCCCTTTCTAACAATGCTCCATGAGCACTGTCAACACAATGTCCCATGGCGCCTGTCATCACAATGCTCCATGGACCCTTTCATCACTATGCTCCATGATCCCTGTCATCACAATGTTCTAGAACAATTGTCATCACAATGCTCCATGACCCCTGTAATCACAATGCTCCATTCCCTTTTCATCACAGTGCTACAGAATTCTGGTCATCACAATATTCCATAACCGTGTCATCACAATGCTCTATGACCCCTGTCATCACAATGCTCCACGACACTTGTCATCACAATGATCCATGACCACATTCATCACAATGCTTCATGACCACTGTCATCACAATGCTCGATGACCCTTGTCATCACAATGCTGCATGCCGTTGTCATCAGAATGCTCCTTGGCCCCTCTAATCACAATGGTCCATGCCCTTTTTATCACAATGCTCCAGAATTCTTGTCATCATAATGTTCCATGGCCGTGTCATCACAATGCCCCATGGCTCCTGTCATCACAATGCCCCATGACACCTGTCTTCACATTTCGCCATGGCCCTTGTCATCGCAATGCTCCATGAACCGTGTCATCACAATATTCCAGGACACTTTTCGTCACAATGATCCTTGACCACATTCATCTGAATACTCCATGGCCTATGTATTCACAATTGTTCATGGCCCCTGAAATCAAATTGCTCCAAGTGCCCTTTCTAACAATGCTCCATGACCACTGTCAACACAATGTCCCATGACGCCTGTCATCACAATTCTCCATGGCCCCTTTTATCACTATGCTCCATGATCCCTGTCATCATAATGTTCTAGAACAATTGTCATCACAATGCTCCATGACCCCTGTAATCACAGTGCTCCATTCCCTTTTCATCACAGTGCTACAGAATTCTGGTCATCACAATATTCCATAACCGTGTCATCACAATGCTATATGCCCCTTGTCATCACAATGCTCCACGACACTTGTCATCACAATGATCCATGACCACATTCATCACAATGCTTCATGACCACTGTCATCACAAAGCTCGATGACCCTTGTCATCACAATGCTCCATGACCTTGTCATCAGAATGCTCTTTGGCCCCTCTAATCACAATGGTCCATGCCCTTTTTATCACAATGCTCCAGAATTCTTGTCATCATAATGTTCCATGGCCGTGTCATCACAATGCCCCATGACCCCTGTCATCACAATGTTCCATGGCCCCTGTCATCCCAGTGCTCCATGATATCTTTCTTCACAATTCTAGATGACCACTGTCATCACAATGCCTCATGACGCCTGTCTTCACATTTCGCCATGGCCCTTTTCATCGCAATGCTCCATGAACCGTGTCATCACAATATTCCAGGACACTTTTCGTCACAATGATCCTTGACCACATTCATCTGAATACTCCATGGCCTATGTATTCACAATTTTTCATGGCCCCTGAAGTCAAATTGCTCCATGTTCCATTTCTAACAATGCTCCATGTCCACTGTCAACACAATGTCCCATGACGCCTGTCAACACAATGCTCCATTGCCCTTTCATCACTATGCTCCATGATCCCTGTCATCACAATGTTCTAGAACAATTGTCATCACAATGCTCCATGACCCCTGTAATCACAATGCTCCATGCCCTTTTCATCACTGTGCTACAGAATTCTGGTCATCACAATATTCCATAACCGTGTCATCACAATGCTCTATGACCCCTGTCATCACAATGCTCCACGACACTTGTCATCACAATGATGCATGACCACATTCATCACAATGCTTCATGACCACTGTCATCACAATGCTCCATGCCGTTGTCATCAGAATGCTCCTTGGCCCCTCTAATCACAATGCTCCAGAATTCTTGTCATAATAATGTTCCCTGGCCTTGTCATCACAATGCCCCTTGACCCCTGTCATCACAATGCTCCATGGCCCCTGTCATCCCAGTGCTCCATGATATCTTTCTTCACAATTCTAGATGACCACTGTCATCACAATGCCCCATGACACCTGTCTTCACATTTCGCCATGGCCCTTGTCATCGCAATGCTCCATGAACCGTGTCATCACAATATTCCAGGACACATTTCGTCCCAATGATCCTTGACCACATTCATCTGAATACTCCATGGCCTATGTATTCACAATTTTTCATGGCCCCTGAAATCATATTGCTCCATGTTCCCTTTCTAAAAATGCTCCATGACCACTGTCAAAACATTGTCCCATGACGCCTGTCATCACAATGCTCCACGACACTTGTCATCAGAATGATCCATGACCACATTCATCACAATGCTTCATGACCACTGTCATCACAATGCTCGATGACATTGTCATCACAATGCTCCATGCCGTTGTCATCAGAATGCTCCTTGGCCCCTCTAATCACAATGGTCCATGCCCTTTTTATCACAATGCTCCAGAATTCTTGTCATCATAATGTTCCATGGCCGTGTCATCACAATGCCCCATGACCCCTGTCATCACAATGCTCCATGGCCCCTGTCATCCCAGTGCACCATGATATCTTTCTTCACAATTCTAGATGACCACTGTCATCACAATGCCCCATGACACCTGTCTTCACATTTCGCCATGGCCCTTGTCATCGCAATGCTCCATGGACCGTGTCATCACAATATTCCAGGACACTTTTCGTCACAATGATCCTTGACCACATTCATCTGAATACTCCATGGCCTATGTATTCACAATTGTTCATGGCCCTTGAAATCAAATTGCTCCATGTTCTCTTTCTAACAATGCTCCATGACCACTGTCAACACAATATCCCATGACACCTGTCATCACAATGCTCCATGGCCCCTTTCATCACTATGCTCCATGATCCCTGTCATCAGAATGTTCTAGAACAATTGTCAACACAATGCTCCATGACCACTGTAATCACAATGCTCCATGCCCTTTTCATCACTGTGCTACAGAATTCTGGTCATCACAATATTCCATAACCGTGTCATCACAATGCTCTATGACCCCTGTCATCACAATGCTCCACGACACTTGTCATCACAATGATGCATGACCACATTCATCACAATGCTTCATGACCACTGTCATCACAATGCTCCATGCCGTTGTCATCAGAATGCTCTTTGGCCCCTCTAATCACAATGGTCCATGACTTTTTATCACAATGCTCCAGAATACTTGTCATAATAATGTTCCCTGGCCGTGTCATCACAATGCCCCTTGACCCCTGTCATCACAATGCTCCATGGCCCATGTCATCCCAGTGCTCCATGATATCTTTCTTCACAATTCTAGATGACCACTGTCATCACAATGCCCCATGACACCTGTCTTCACATTTCGCCATGGCCCTTGTCATCGCAATGCTCCATGAACCGTGTTATCACAATATTCCAGGACACATTTCGTCCCAATGATCCTTGACCACATTCATCTGAATACTCCACGGCCTATGTATTCACAATTGTTCATGGCCCCTGAAATCAAATTGCTCCATGTTCCCTTTCTAACAATGCTCCATGACCACTGTCAACACATTGTCCCATGACGCCTGTCATCACAATGCTCCACGACACTTGTCATCACAATGATCCATGACCACATTCATCACAATGCTTCATGACCACTGTCATCACAATGCTCGATGACCCATGTCATCACAATGCTCCATGACCCTTGTAATCACAATGCTCCATTCCCTTTTCATCACTGTGCTACAGAACTCTGGTCATCACAATATTCCATAACCGTGTCATCACAATGCTCTATGACCCCTGTCATCACAATGCTCCACGACACTTGTCATCAGAATGATCCATGACCACATTCATCACAATGCTTCATGACCACTGTCATCACAATGCTCGATGACCTTGTCATCACAATGCTCCATGCCGTTGTCATCAGAATGCTCCTTGGCCCCTCTAATCACAATGGTCCATGCCCTTTTTATCACAATGCTCCAGAATACTTGTCATCATAATGTTCCATGGCCGTGTCATCACAATGCCCCATGACCCCTGTCATCACAATGTTCCATGTACCCTATCATCCCAGTGCTCCATGATATCTTTCTTCACAATTCTAGAATACCACTGTCATCACAATGCCCCATGACACTTGTCTTCACATTTCGCCATGGCCCTTGTCATCGCAATGCTCCATGAACCGTGTCATCACAATATTCCAGGACACATTTCGTCACAATGATCCTTGACCACATTCATCTGAATACTCCATGGCGTATGTATTCGCAATTTTTAATGGCCCCTGAAATCAAATTGTTCCATGTTCCCTTTCTAACAATGTTCCATGTCCACTGTCAACACAATGTCCCATGACGCCTGTCAACACAAATCTCCATTGCCCCTTTCATCACTATGCTCCATGATCCCTGTCATCACAATATTCTAGAACAATTGTCATCACAATGCTCCATGACCTCTGTAATCACAATGCTCCATTCCCTTTTCATCACTGTGCTACCGAATTCTGGTCATCACAATATTCCATAACCGTGTCATCACAATGCTCTATGACCCCTGTCATAACAATGCTCCACGACACTTGTCATGACAATGATGCATGACCACATTCATCACAATGCTTCATGACCACTATCATCACAATGCTCGATGACCCTTGTCATCACAATGCTCCATGCCGTTGTCATCAGAATGCTCCTTGGCCCCTCTAATCACAATGGACCATGCCCTTTTTATCACAATGCTCCAGAATTCTTGTCATTATAATGTTCCATGGCCGTGTCATCACAATGCTCCATGACCCCTGTCATCACAATGCTCCATGGCCCCTGTCATCCCAGTGTTCCATGATATCTTTCTTCACAATTCTAGATGACCACTGTCATCACAATGCCCCATGACACCTGTCTTCACATTTCGCCATGGCCCTTGTCATCGCAATGCTCCATGAACCGTGTCATCACAATATTCCAGGACAATTTTCGTCACAATGATCCTTGACCACATTCATCTGAATACTCCATGGCCTATGTATTCACAATTGTTCATGGCCCTTGAAATCAAATTGCTCCATGTTCCCTTTCTAACAATGCTCCATGACCACTGTCAACACAATATCCCATGACGCCTGTCATCACAATGCTCCATGGCCCCTTACATCACTATGCTCCATGATCCCTGTCATCACAATGTTCTAGAACAATTGTCAACACAATGCTCCATGACCCCTGTAATCACAATGCTCCATTCCCTTTTCATCACAGTGCTACAGAATTCTGGTCATCACAATATTCCATAACCGTGTCATCACAATGCTCTATGACCACTCTCATCACAATGCTCCACGACACTTGTCATCACAATGATCCATGACCACATTCATCACAATGCTTCATGACCACTATCATCACAAAGCTCGATGACCCTTGTCATCACAATGCTCCATGCCGTTGTCATCAGAATGCTCCTTGGCCCCTCTAATCACAATGGTCCATGCCCTTTTTATCACAATGCTCCAGAATTCTTGTCATCATAATGTTCCATGGCCGTGTCATCACAATGCCCCATGACCCCTGTCATCACAATGTTCCATGGCCCCTGCCTTCCCAGTGCTCTATGATATCTTTCTTCACAATTCTAGATGACCACTGTCATCACAATGCCCCATGACACCTGTCTTCACATTTCGCCATGGCCCTTGTCATCGCAATGCTCCATGAACCGTGTCATCACAATATTCCAGGACACTTTTCGTCACAATGATCCTTGACCACATTCATCTGAATACTCTATGGCGTATGTATTCGCAATTTTTCATGGCCCCTGAAATCAAATTGCTCCATGTTCCCTTTCTAACAATGCTCCATGTCCACTGTCAACACAATGTCCCATGACGCCTGTCAACACAAATCTCCATTGCCCCTTTCATCACTATGCTCCATGATCCATGTCATCACAATATTCTAGAACAATTGTCATCACAATGCTCCATGACCCCTGTAATCACAATGCTCCATTCCCTTTTCATCACTGTGCTACCGAATTCTGGTCATCACAATATTCCATAACCGTGTCATCACAATGCTCTATGACCCCTGTCATCACAATGCTCCACGACACTTGTCATCACAATGATGCATGACCACATTCATCACAATGCTTCATGACCACTATCATCACAATGCTCGATGACCCTTGTCATCACAATGCTCCATGCCGTTGTCATCAGAATGCTCCTTGGCCCCTCTAATCACAATGGACCATGCCCTTTTTATCACAATGCTCCAGAATTCTTGTCATTATAATGTTCCATGGCCATGTCATCACAATGCCCCATGACCCCTGTCATCACAATGTTCCATGGCCCCTGTCATCCCAGTGCTCCATGATATCTTTCTTCACAATTCTAGATGACCACTGTCATCACAATGCCCCATGACACCTGTCTTCACATTTCGCCATGGCCCTTGTCATCCCAATGCTCCATGAACCGTGTCATCACAATATTCCAGGACAATTTTCGTCACAATGATCCTTGACCAAATTCATCTGAATACTCCATGGCCTATGTATTCACAATTGTTCATGGCCCCTGAAATCAAATTGCTCCATGTTCCCTTTCTAACAATGCTCCATGACCACTGTCAACACAATATCCCATGACGCCTGTCATCACAATGCTCCATGGCCACTTTCATCACTATGCTCCATGATCCCTGTCATCACAATGTTCTAGAACAATTGTCATCACAATGCTCCATGACCCCTGTAATCACAATGCTCCATTCCCTTTTCATCACAGTGCTACAGAATTCTGGTCATCACAATATTCCATAACCGTGTCATCACAATGCTCTATGACCCCTGTCATCACAATGCTCCACGACACTTGTCATCACAATGATGCATGACCACATTCATCACAATGCTTCATGACCACTGTCATCACAATGCTCAATGACCCTTGTCATCACAATGCTCCATGCCGGTGTGATCAGAATGCTCCTTGGACCCTCTAATCACAATGGTCCATGCCCATTTTATCACAATTCTCCAGAATTCTTGTCTTCATAATGTTCCATGGCCGTGTCATCACAATGCCCGATGACCCCTGTCATCACAATGCTCCATGGCCCCTGTCATCCCAGTGCTCCATGATATCTTTCTTCACAATTCTTAATGACCACTGTCATCACAATGTCCCATGACACCTGTCTTCACATTTAGCCATGGCCCTTGTCATCGCAATGCTCCATGTACCGTGTCATCACAATATTCCAGGACACTTTTCGTCACAATGATCCTTGACCTCATTCATCTGAATACTCCATGGCCTATGTATTCACAATTGTTCATGGCCCCTGAAATCAAATTGCTCCATGTTCCCTTTCTAACAATGCTCCATGACCACTGTCAACACAATGTCCCATGACGCCTGTCAACACAATTCTCCATGGCCCCTTTCATCACTATGCTCCATGATCCCTGTCATCACAATGTTCTAGAACAATTGTCATCACAATGCTCCATGACCCCTGTAATCACAATGCTCCATGCACTTTTCATCACTGAGCTACAGAATTCTGGTCATCACAATATTCCATCACCGTGTCATCACAATGCAATATGTCCCCTGTCATCACAATGCTCCTCGACACTTGTCATCACAATGATGAATGACCACATTCATCACAATGCTTCATGACCACTGTCATCACAATGCTCCACGACACTTGTCATCACAATGATGCATGACCACATTCATCACAATGCTTCATGACCACTGTCATCACAATGCTCGATGACCCATGTCATCACAATGCTCCATGCCGTTCTCATCAGAATGCTCCTTGGCCCCTCTAATCACAATGGTCCATGACCTTTTTATCACAATGCTCCAGAATTCTTGTCATAATAATGTTCCATGGCCGTGTCATCACAATTCCCCATTACCCCTGTCATCAAAATGCTCCATGGCCCCTGTCATCCCAGTGCTCCATGATATCTTTCTTCACAATTCTAGATAACCACTGTCATCACAATGCCGCATGACACCTGTCTTCATATTTCGCCATGGCCCTTGTCATCGCAATGCTCCATGAACCGTGTCATCACAATATTCCAGGACACTTTTCGTCACAATGATCCTTGACCACATTCATCTGAATACTCCATGGCCTATGTATTCACAATTGTTCATGGCCCCTGAAATCAAATTGCTCCATGTTCGCTTTCGAACAATGCTCCATGACCACTGTCAACACATTGTCCCATGACGCCTGTCATCACAATGCTCCATGGCCTCTTTCATCACTATGCTCCATGATCCCTGTCTTCACAATGTTCTAAAGTATTTTCATCAAAATGCTCCATGACCCCTGTAATCACAATGCTCCTTTCCCTTTTCATCACAGTGCTACAGAATTCTGGTCATCACAATATTCCATAACCGTGTCATCACAATGCTCTATGACCTCTGTCATCACAATGCTCCACGACACTTGTCATCACAATGATCCATGACCACGTTCATCACAATGCTTCATGACCACTGTCATCACAATGCTCGATGACCCTTGTCATCACAATGCTCCATGCCGTTGTGATCAGAATGCTCCTTGGCCCCTCTAATCACAATGGTCCATGCCCATTTTATCACAATGCTCCAGAATTCTTGTCATCATAATGTTCCATGGCCGTGTCATCACAATGCCCCATGACCCCAGTCATCACAATGTTCCATGGCCCCTGTCATCTCAGTGCTCCATGATATCTTTCTTCACAATTCTAGATGACCACTGTCATCACAATGCCCCATGACACCTGTCTTCACATTTCGCCACGGCCCTTGTCATCGCAATGCTCCATGAACCGTGTCATCACAATATTCCAGTACACTTTTCGTCACAATGATCCTTGACCACATTCATCTGAATACTCCATGGCCTATGAATTCACAATTGTTCATGGCCCCTGAAATCAAATTGCTCGATGTTCCCTTTCTAACAATGCTCCATGACCACTGTCAACACAATGTCCCATGACGCCTGTCATCACAATGCTCCATGGCCCCTTTCATCACTATGCTCCATGATCCCTGTCTTCACAATGTTCTAAACAATTGTCATCACAATGCTCCATGACCCCTGTAATCACAATGCTCCTTTCCCTTTTCATCACAGTGCTACAGAATTCTGGTCATCACAATATTCCATAACCGTGTCATCACAATGCTCTATGACCCCTGTCATCACAATGCTCCACGACACTTGTCATCACAATGATGCATGACCACATTCATCACAATGCTTCATGACCACTGTCATCACAATGCTCCATGCCGTTGTCATCAGAATGCTCCTTGGCCCCTCTAATCACAATGGTCCATGACCTTTTTATCACAATGCTCCAGAATTCTTGTCATCATAATGTTCCATGGCCGTGTCATCACAATGCCCCATGACCCCTGTCATCACAATGTTCCATGGCCCCTGTCATCCCAGTGCTCCATGATATCTTTCTTCACAATTCTAGATGACCACTGTCATGACAATGCCCCATGACACCTGTCTTCACATTTCGCCATGGCCCTTGTCATCCCAATGCTCCATGAACCGTGTCATCACAATATCCCAGGACAATTTTCGTCACAATGATCCTTGACCACATTCCTCTGAATACTCCATGGCCTATGTATTCAAAATTTTTCATGACCCCTGAAATCAAATTGCTCCATGTTCCCTTTCTAACAAGGTTCCATGACCACTGTCAACACATTGTCCCATGACGCCTGTCATCACAATGCTCCATGGCCCCTTTCATCACTATGCTCCATGATCCATGTCTTCACAATGTTCTAGAACAATTGTCATCACAATGCTCCATGACCCCTGTAATCACAATGCTCCATTCCCTTTTCATCACTGTGCTACAGAATTCTGGTCATCACAATATTCCATAACCGTTTCATCACAATGCTCTATGACCCCTGTCATCACAATGCTCCACGACACTTGTCATCACAATGATCCATGACCACATTCATCACAATGCTTCATGACCACTGTCATCACAATGCTCGATGACCCTTGTCATCACAATGCTCCATGCCGTTGTCATCAGAATGCTCCTTGGCCCCTCTAATCACAATGGTCCATGCCCTTTTTATCACAATGCTCCAGAATTCTTGTCATCATAATGTTCCAAGGCCGTGTCATCACAATGCCCCATGACTCCTCTCATCACAATGCCCCATGACACCTGTCTTCACATTTCGCCATGGCCCTTGTCATCGCAATGCTCCATGAACCGTGTCATCACAATATTCCAGGACACTTGTCGTCACAATGATCCTTGACCACATTCATCTGAATACTCCATGGCGTATGTATTCGCAATTTTTAATGGCCCCTGAAATCAAATTGCTCCATGTTCCCTTTCTAACAATGTTCCATGTCCACTGTCAACACAATGTCCCATGACGCCTGTCAACACAAATCTCCATTGCCCCTTTCATTACTATGCTCCATGATCCCTGTCATCACAATGTTCTAGAACAATTGTCATCACAATGCTCCATGACCCCTGTAATCACAATGCTCCATTCCCTTTTCATCACAGTGCTACAGAATTCTGGTCATCACAATATCCATAACCGTGTCATCACAATGCTCTATGACCCCTGTCATCACAATGCTCCACGACACTTGTCATCACAATGATGCATGACCACATTCATCACAATGCTTCATGACCACTGTCATCACAATGCTCAATGACCCTTGTCATCACAATGCTCCATGCCGTTGTGATCAGAATGCTCCTTGGACCCTCTAATCACAATGGTCCATGCCCATTTTATCACAATTCTCCAGAATTCTTGTCTTCATAATGTTCCATGGCCGTGTCATCACAATGCCCCATGACCCCTGTCATCACAATGCTCCATGGCGCCTGTCATCCCAGTGCTCCATGATATCTTTCTTCACAATTCTTAATGACCACTGTCATCACAATGCCCCATGACACCTGTCTTCACATTTCGCCATGGCCCTTGTCATCGCAATGCTCCATGAACCGTGTCATCACAATATTCCAGGACACTTTTCGTCACAATGATCCTTGACCACATTCATCTGAATACTCCATGGCCTATGTATTCGCAATTTTTCATGGCCCCTGAAATCAAATTGCTCCATGTTCCCTTTCTAACAATGCTCCATGACCACTGTCTACACAATGTCCCATGACGCCTGTCATCACAATGCTCCATGGCCCCTTTCATCACTATGCTCCATGATCCCTGTCATCACAATGTTCTAGAACAATTGTCATCACAATGCTCCATGACCCCTGTAATCACAATGCTCCATGCCCTTTTCATAACTGTGCTACAGAATTCTGGTCATCACAATATTCCATCACCGTGTCATCAAAATGCTCTATGTCCCCTGTCATCACAATGCTCCTCGACACTTGTCATCACAATGATGAATGACCACATTCATCACAATGCTTCATGACCACTGTCATCACAATGCTCCATGCCGTTGTCATCAGAATGCTCCTTGGCCCCTCTAATCACAATGATCCATGACCTTTTTATTACAATGCTCCAGAATTCTTGTCATAATAATGTTCCCTGGCCGTGTCATCACAATGCCCCATGACCCCTGTCATCACAATGCTCCATGGCCCCTGTCATCCCAGTGCCCCATGATATCTTTCTTCACAATTCTAGACGACCACTGTCATCACAATGCCCCATGACACCTGTCTTCACATTTCGCCGTGGCCCTTGTCATCGCAATGCTCCATGAACCGTGTCATCACAATATTCCAGTACACATTTCGTCACAATGATCCTTGACCACATTCATCTGAATACTCCATGGCCTATGTATTCACAATTGTTCATGGCCCCTGAAATCAAATTGCTCGATGTTCCCTTTCTAACAATGCTCCATGACCACTGTCAACACAATGTCCCATGACGCCTGTCATCACAATGCTCCATGGCCCCTTTCATCACTATGCTCCATGATCCCTGTCTTCACAATGTTCTAAACAATTGTCATCACAATGCTCCATGACCCCTGTAATCACAATGCTCCTTTCCCTTTTCATCACAGTGCTACAGAATTCTGGTCATCACAATATTCCATAACCGTGTCATCACAATGCTCTATGACCCCTGTCATCACAATGCTCCACGACACTTGTCATCACAATGATGCATGACCACATTCATCACAATGCTTCATGACCACTGTCATCACAATGCTCCATGCCGTTGTCATCAGAATGCTCCTTGGCCACTCTAATCACAATGGTCCATGACCTTTTTATCACAATGCTCCAGAATTCTTGTGATCATAATGTTCCATGGCCGTGTCATCACAAAGCCCCATGACCCCTGTCATCACAATGTTCCATGGCCCCTGTCATCCCAGTGCTCCATGATATCTTTCTTCACAATTCTAGATGACCACTGTCATGACAATGCCCCATGACACCTGTCTTCACATTTCGCCATGGCCCTTGTCATCCCAATGCTCCATGAACCGTGTCATCACAATATTCCAGGACAATTTTCGTCACAATGATCCTTGACCACATTCCTCTGAATACTCCATGGCCTATGTATTCACAATTTTTCATGACCCCTGAAATCAAATTGCTCCATGTTCCCTTTCTAACAAGGTTCCATGACCACTGTCAACACATTGTCCCATGACGCCTGTCATCACAATGCTCCATGGCCCCTTTCATCACTATGCTCCATGATCCTTGTCTTCACAATGTTCTAGAACAATTGTCATCACAATGCTCCATGACCCCTGTAATCACAATGCTCCATTCCCTTTTCATCACTGTGCTACAGAATTCTGGTCATCACAATATTCCATAACCGTTTCATCACAATGCTCTATGACCCCTGTCATCACAATGCTCCACGACACTTGTCATCACAATGATCCATGACCACATTCATCACAATGCTTCATGACCACTGTCATCACAATGCTCGATGACCCTTGTCATCACAATGCTCCATGCCGTTGTCATCAGAATGCTCCTTGGCCCCTCTAATCACAATGGTCCATGCCCTTTTTATCACAATGCTCCAGAATTCTTGTCATCATAATGTTCCATGGCCGTGTCATCACAATGCCCCATGACTCCTCTCATCACAATGCCCCATGACACCTGTCTTCACATTTCGCCATGGCCCTTGTCATCGCAATGCTCCATGAACCGTGTCATCACAATATTCCAGGACACTTTTCGTCACAATGATCCTTGACCACATTCATCTGAATACTCCATGGCGTATGTATTCGCAATTTTTAATGGCCCCTGAAATCAAATTGCTCCATGTTCCCTTTCTAACAATGTTCCATGTCCACTGTCAACACAATGTCCCATGACGCCTGTCAACACAAATCTCCATTGCCCCTTTCATCACTATGCTCCATGATCCCTGTCATCACAATGTTCTAGAACAATTGTCATCACAATGCTCCATGACCCCTGTAATCACAATGCTCCATTCCCTTTTCATCACAGTGCTACAGAATTCTGGTCATCACAATATTCCATAACCGTGTCATCACAATGCTCTATGACCCCTGTCATCACAATGCTCCACGACACTTGTCATCACAATGATGCATGACCACATTCATCACAATGCTTCATGACCACTGTCATCACAATGCTCAATGACCCTTGTCATCACAATGCTCCATGCCGTTGTGATCAGAATGCTCCTTGGACCCTCTAATCACAATGGTCCATGCCCATTTTATCACAATTCTCCAGAATTCTTGTCTTCATAATGTTCCATGGCCGTGTCATCACAATGCCCCATGACCCCTGTCATCACAATGCTCCATGGCGCCTGTCATCCCAGTGCTCCATGATATCTTTCTTCACAATTCTTAATGACCACTGTCATCACAATGCCCCATGACACCTCTCTTCACATTTCGCCATGGCCCTTGTCATCGCAATGCTCCATGAACCGTGTCATCACAATATTCCAGGACACTTTTCGTCACAATGATCCTTGACCACATTCATCTGAATACTCCATGGCCTATGTATTCACAATTGTTCATGGCCCCTGAAATCAAATTGCTCCATGTTCCCTTTCTAACAATGCTCCATGACCACTGTCAACACAATGTCCCATGACGCCTGTCAACACAATTCTCCATGGCCCCTTTCATCACTATGCTCCATGATCCCTGTCATCACAATGTTCTAGAACAATTGTCATCACAATGCTCCATGACCCCTGTAATCACAATGCTCCATGAACTTTTCATCACTGAGCTACAGAATTCTGGTCATCACAATATTCCATCACCGTGTCATCACAATGCAATATGTCCCCTGTCATCACAATGCTCCTCGACACTTGTCATCACAATGATGAATGACCACATTCATCACAATGCTTCATGACCACTGTCATCACAATGCTCCATGCCGTTGTCATCAGAATGCTCCTTGGCCCCTCTAATCACAATGATCCATGACCTTTTTATCACAATGCTCCAGAATTCTTGTCATAATAATGTTCCCTGGCCGTGTCATCACAATGCTCCATGACCCCTGTAATCACAATGCTCCATTCCCTATTCATCACAGTGCTACAGAATTCTGGTCATCACAATATTCCATAACAGTGTCATCACAATGCTCTATGACCCCTGTCATCACAATGCTCCACGACACTTGTCATCACAATGATGCATGACCACATTCATCACAATGCTTCATGACCACTGTCATCACAATGCTCGATGACCCATGTCATCACAATGCTCCATGCCGTTGTCATCAGAATGTTCCTTGGCCCCTCTAATCACAATGGTCCATGACCTTTTTATCACAATGCTCCAGAATTCTTGTCTTCTTAATGTTCCATGGCCGTGTCATCACAATGCCCCATGACCCCTGTCATCACAATGCTCCATGGCCCCTGTCATCCCAGTGCTCCATGATATCTTTCTTCACAATTCTAGATAACCACTGTCATCACAATGCCGCATGACACCTGTCTTCACATTTCGCCATGGCCCTTGTCATCGCAATGCTCCATGAACCGTGTCATCGCAATATTCCAGGACACTTTTCGTCACAATGATCCTTGACCACATTCATCTGAATACTCCATGGCCTATGTATTCACAATTGTTCATGGCCCCTGAAATCAAATTGCTCCATGTTCGCTTTCGAACAATGCTCCATGACCAGTGTCAACACATTGTCCCATGACGCCTGTCATCACAATGCTCCATGGCCTCTTTCATCACTATGCTCCATGATCCCTGTCTTCACAATGTTCTAAAGTATTTTCATCAAAATGCTCCATGACCCCTGTAATCACAATGCTCCTTTCCCTTTTCATCACAGTGCTACAGAATTCTGGTCATCACAATATTCCATAACCGTGTCACCACAATGCTCTATGACCTCTGTCATCACAATGCTCCACGACACTTGTCATCACAATGATCCATGACCACATTCATCACAATGCTTCATGACCACTGTCATCACAATGCTCGATGACCCTTGTCATCACAATGCTCCATGCCGTTGTGATCAGAATGCTCCTTGGCCCCTCTAATCACAATGGTCCATGCCCATTTTATCACAATGCTCCAGAATTCTTGTCATCATAATGTTCCATGGCCGTGTCATCACAATGCCCCATGACCCCTGTCATCACAATGTTCCATGGCCCCTGTCATCTCAGTGCTCCATGATATCTTTCTTCACAATTCTAGATGACCACTGTCATCACAATGCCCCATGACACCTGTCTTCACATTTCGCCACGGCCCTTGTCATCGCAATGCTCCATGAACCGTGTCATCACAATATTCCAGGAACACTTTTCGTCACAATGATCCTTGACCACATTCATCTGAATACTCCATGGCCTATGTATTCGCAATTTTTCATGGCCCCTGAAATCAAATTGCTCCATGTTCCCTTTCTAACAATGCTCCATGACCACTGTCTACACAATGTCCCATGACGCCTGTCATCACAATGCTCCAAGGCCCCTTTCATCACTATGCTCCATGATCCCTGTCATCACAATGTTCTAGAACAATTGTCATCACAATGCTCCATGACCCCTGTAATCACAATGCTCCATGTCCTTTTCATCACTGTGCTACAGAATTCTGGTCATCACAATATTCCATCACCGTGTCATCAAAATGCTCTATGTCCCCTGTCATCACAATGCTCCTCGACACTTGTCATCACAATGATGAATGACGACATTCATCACAATGCTTCATGACCACTGTCATCACAATGCTCCATGCAGTTGTCATCAGAATGCTCCTTGGCCCCTCTAATCACAATGATCCATGACCTTTTTATTACAATGCTCCAGAATTCTTGTCATAATAATGTTCCCTGGCCGTGTCATCACAATGCCCCATGACCCCTGTCATCACAATGCTCCATGGCCCCTGTCATCCCAGTGCCCCATGATATCTTTCTTCACAATTCTAGATGACCACTGTCATCACAATGCCCCATGACACCTGTCTTCACATTTCGCCGTGGCCCTTGTCATCGCAATGCTCCATGAACCGTGTCATCACAATATTCCAGTACACTTTTCGTCACAATGATCCTTGACCACATTCATCTGAATACTCCATGGCCTATGTATTCACAATTGTTCATGGCCCCTGAAATCAAATTGCTCGATGTTCCCTTTCTATCAATGCTCCATGACCACTGTTAACACAATGTCCCATGACGCCTGTCATCACAATGCTCCATGGCCCCTTTCATCACTATGCTCCATGATCCCTGTCTTCACAATGTTCTAAACAATTGTCATCAAAATGCTCCATGACCCCTGTAATCACAATGCTCCTTTCCCTTTTCATCACAGTGCTACAGAATTCTGGTCATCACAATATTCCATAACCGTGTCATCACAATGCTCTATGACCCCTGTCATCACAATGCTCCACGACACTTGTCATCACAATGATGCATGACCACATTCATCACAATGCTTCATGACCACTGTCATCACAATGCTCGATGACCCTTGTCATCACAATGCTCCATGCCGTTGTCATCAGAATGCTCCTTGGCCCCTCTAATCACAATGGTCCATGCCCTTTTTATCACAATGCTCCAGAATTCTTGTCATCATAATGTTCCATGGCCGTGTCATCACAATGCCCCATGACTCCTCTCATCACAATGCCCCATGACACCTGTCTTCACATTTCGCCATGGCCCTTGTCATCGCAATGCTCCATGAACCGTGTCATCACAATATTCCAGGACACTTTTCGTCACAATGATCCTTGACCACATTCATCTGAATACTCCATGGCGTATGTATTCGCAATTTTTAATGGCCCCTGAAATCAAATTGCTCCATGTTCCCTTTCTAACCATGTTCCATGTCCACTGTCAACACAATGTCCCATGACGCCTGTCAACACAAATCTCCATTGCCCCTTTCATCACTATGCTCCATGATCCCTGTCATCACAATGTTCTAGAACAATTGTCATCACAATGCTCCATGACCCCTGTAATCACAATGCTCCATTCCCTTTTCATCACAGTGCTACAGAATTCTGGTCATCACAATATTCCATAACCGTGTCATCACAATGCTCTATGACCCCTGTCATCACAATGCTCCACGACACTTGTCATCACAATTATGCATGACCACATTCATCACAATGCTTCATGACCACTGTCATCACAATGCTCAATGACCCTTGTCATCACAATGCTCCATGCCGTTGTGATCAGAATGCTCCTTGGACCCTCTAATCACAATGGTCCATGCCCATTTTATCACAATTCTCCAGAATTCTTGTCTTCATAATGTTCCATGGCCGTGTCATCACAATGCCCCATGACCCCTGTCATCACAATGCTCCATGGCGCCTGTCATCCCAGTGCTCCATGATATCTTTCTTCACAATTCTTAATGACCACTGTCATCACAATGCCCCATGACACCTCTCTTCACATTTCGCCATGGCCCTTGTCATCGCAATGCTCCATGAACCGTGTCATCACAATATTCCAGGACACTTTTCGTCACAATGATCCTTGACCACATTCATCTGAATACTCCATGGCCTATGTATTCACAATTGTTCATGGCCCCTGAAATCAAATTGCTCCATGTTCCCTTTCTAACAATGCTCCATGACCACTGTCAACACAATGTCCCATGACGCCTGTCAACACAATTCTCCATGGCCCCTTTCATCACTATGCTCCATGATCCCTGTCATCACAATGTTCTAGAACAATTGTCATCACAATGCTCCATGACCCCTGTAATCACAATGCTCCATGCACTTTTCATCACTGAGCTACAGAATTCTGGTCATCACAATATTCCATCACCGTGTCATCACAATGCAATATGTCCCCTGTCATCACAATGCTCCTCGACACTTGTCATCACAATGATGAATGACCACATTCATCACAATGCTTCATGACCACTGTCATCACAATGCTCCATGCCGTTGTCATCAGAATGCTCCTTGGCCCCTCTAATCACAATGATCCATGACCTTTTTATCACAATGCTCCAGAATTCTTGTCATAATAATGTTCCCTGGCCGTGTCATCACAATGCTCCATGACCCCTGTAATCACAATGCTCCATTCCCTATTCATCACAGTGCTACAGAATTCTGGTCATCACAATATTCCATAACAGTGTCATCACAATGCTCTATGACCCCTGTCATCACAATGCTCCACGACACTTGTCATCACAATGATGCATGACCACATTCATCACAATGCTTCATGACCACTGTCATCACAATGCTCGATGACCCATGTCATCACAATGCTCCATGCCGTTGTCATCAGAATGTTCCTTGGCCCCTCTAATCACAATGGTCCATGACCTTTTTATCACAATGCTCCAGAATTCTTGTCTTCTTAATGTTCCATGGCCGTGTCATCACAATGCCCCATGACCCCTGTCATCACAATGCTCCATGGCCCCTGTCATCCCAGTGCTCCATGATATCTTTCTTCACAATTCTAGATAACCACTGTCATCACAATGCCGCATGACACCTGTCTTCACATTTCGCCATGGCCCTTGTCATCGCAATGCTCCATGAACCGTGTCATCGCAATATTCCAGGACACTTTTCGTCACAATGATCCTTGACCACATTCATCTGAATACTCCATGGCCTATGTATTCACAATTGTTCATGGCCCCTGAAATCAAATTGCTCCATGTTCGCTTTCGAACAATGCTCCATGACCACTGTCAACACATTGTCCCATGACGCCTGTCATCACAATGCTCCATGGCCTCTTTCATCACTATGCTCCATGATCCCTGTCTTCACAATGTTCTAAAGTATTTTCATCAAAATGCTCCATGACCCCTGTAATCACAATGCTCCTTTCCCTTTTCATCACAGTGCTACAGAATTCTGGTCATCACAATATTCCATAACCGTGTCACCACAATGCTCTATGACCTCTGTCATCACAATGCTCCACGACACTTGTCATCACAATGATCCATGACCACATTCATCACAATGCTTCATGACCACTGTCATCACAATGCTCGATGACCCTTGTCATCACAATGCTCCATGCCGTTGTGATCAGAATGCTCCTTGGCCCCTCTAATCACAATGGTCCATGCCCATTTTATCACAATGCTCCAGAATTCTTGTCATCATAATGTTCCATGGCCGTGTCATCACAATGCCCCATGACCCCTGTCATCACAATGTTCCATGGCCCCTGTCATCTCAGTGCTCCATGATATCTTTCTTCACAATTCTAGATGACCACTGTCATCACAATGCCCCATGACACCTGTCTTCACATTTCGCCACGGCCCTTGTCATCGCAATGCTCCATGAACCGTGTCATCACAATATTCCAGGAACACTTTTCGTCACAATGATCCTTGACCACATTCATCTGAATACTCCATGGCCTATGTATTCGCAATTTTTCATGGCCCCTGAAATCAAATTGCTCCATGTTCCCTTTCTAACAATGCTCCATGACCACTGTCTACACAATGTCCCATGACGCCTGTCATCACAATGCTCCATGGCCCCTTTCATCACTATGCTCCATGATCCCTGTCATCACAATGTTCTAGAACAATTGTCATCACAATGCTCCATGACCCCTGTAATCACAATGCTCCATGCCCTTTTCATCACTGTGCTACAGAATTCTGGTCATCACAATATTCCATCACCGTGTCATCAAAATGCTCTATGTCCCCTGTCATCACAATGCTCCTCGACACTTGTCATCACAATGATGAATGACGACATTCATCACAATGCTTCATGACCACTGTCATCACAATGCTCCATGCAGTTGTCATCAGAATGCTCCTTGGCCCCTCTAATCACAATGATCCATGACCTTTTTATTACAATGCTCCAGAATTCTTGTCATAATAATGTTCCCTGGCCGTGTCATCACAATGCCCCATGACCCCTGTCATCACAATGCTCCATGGCCCCTGTCATCCCAGTGCCCCATGATATCTTTCTTCACAATTCTAGATAACCACTGTCATCACAATGCCCCATGACACCTGTCTTCACATTTCGCCGTGGCCCTTGTCATCGCAATGCTCCATGAACCGTGTCATCACAATATTCCAGTACACTTTTCGTCACAATGATCCTTGACCACATTCATCTGAATACTCCATGGCCTATGTATTCACAATTGTTCATGGCCCCTGAAATCAAATTGCTCGATGTTCCCTTTCTAACAATGCTCCATGACCACTGTCAACACAATGTCCCATGACGCCTGTCATCACAATGCTCCATGGCCCCTTTCATCACTATGCTCCATGATCCCTGTCTTCACAATGTTCTAAACAATTGTCATCAAAATGCTCCATGACCCCTGTAATCACAATGCTCCTTTCCCTTTTCATCACAGTGCTACAGAATTCTGGTCATCACAATATTCCATAACCGTGTCATCACAATGCTCTATGACCCCTGTCATCACAATGCTCCACGACACTTGTCATCACAATGATGCATGACCACATTCATCACAATGCTTCATGACCACTGTCATCACAATGCTCCATGCCGTTGTCATCAGAATGCTCCTTGGCCCCTCTAATCACAATGGTCCATGCCCTTTTTATAACAATGCTCCAGAATTCTTGTCATCATAATGTTCCATGGCCGTGTCATCACAATGCCCCATGACCCCTGTCATCACAATGCTCCATGGCCCCTGTCATCCCAGTGCTCCATGATATCTTCCTTCACAATTCTAGATGACCACTGTCATCACAATGCCCCATGACACCTGTCTTCACATTTCGACATGGCCCTTGTCATCGCAATGCTCCATGAACCGTGTCATCACAATATTCCAGGACACTTGTCGTCACAATGATCCTTGACCACATTCATCTGAATACTCCATGGCCTATGTATTCACAATTTTTCATGGCCCCTAAAATCAAATTGCTCCATGTTCCCTTTCTAACAATGCTCCATGACCACTGTCAACACAATGTCCCATGGCGCCTGTCATCACAAAGCTCCATGGACCCTTTAATCACTATGATCCATGATCCCTGTCATCACAATGTTCTAGAACAATTGTCATCACAATGCTCCATGACCCCTGTAATCACAATGCTCCATGCCCTTTTCATCACTGTGCTACAGAATTCTGGTCATCACAATATTCCATAACCGTGTCATCACAATGCTCTATGACTCCTGTCATCACAATGCTCTACGACACTTGTCATCACAATGATCCATGACCACATTCATCACAATGCTTCATGACCACTTTCATCACAATACTCGATGACCCTTGTCATCACAATGCTCCGTGCCGTTGTCATCAGAATGCTCCTTGGCCACTATAATCACAATGTTCCATGACCTTTTTATCACAATGCTCCAGAATACTTGTCATCATAATGTTCCATGGTCGTGTCATCACAGTGCCCCATGACCCCTGTCATCACAATGTTCCATGGCCCCTGTCATCCCAGTGTTCCATGATATCTTTCTTCACAATTCTAGATGACCACTGTCATCACAATGCCCCATGACACCTGTCTTCACATTTCGCCATGGCCCTTGTCATCCCAATGCTCCATGAACCGTGTCATCACAATATTCCAGGACAATTTTCGTCACAATGATCCTTGACCACATTCATCTGAATACTCCATGGCCTATGTATTCACAATTTTTCATGACCCCTGAAATCAAATTGCTCCATGTTCCCTTTCTAACAAGGCTCCATGACCACTGTCAACACATTGTCCCATGAAGCCTGTCATCACAATGCTCCATGGCCCCTTTCATCACTATGCTCCATGATCCCTGTCTTCACAATGTTGTAGAACAATTGTCATCACAATGCTCCATGACCCCTGTAATCACAATGCTCCATTCCCTTTTCATCACAGTGCTACAGAATTCTGGTCATCACAATATTCCATAACCGTGTCATCACAATGCTCTATGACCCCTGTCATCACAATGCTCCACGAGACTTGTCATCACAATGATCCATGACCACATTCATCACAATGCTTCATGACCACTGTCATCACAATGCTCGATGACCCTTGTCATCACAATGCTCCATGCCGTTGTCATCAGAATGCTCCTTGGCCCCTCTAATCACAATGGTCCATGCCCTTTTTATCACAATGCTCCAGAATTCTTGTCATCATAATGTTCCATGGCCGTGTCATCACAATGCCCCATGACCCCTGTCATCACAATGCTCCATGGCCCCTGTCATCCCAGTGCTCCATGATATCTTCCTTCACAATTCTAGATGACCACTGTCATCACAATGCCCCATGACACCTGTCTTCACATTTCGCCATGGCCCTTGTCATCGCAATGCTCCATGAACCGTGTCATCACAATATTCCAGGACACTTGTCGTCACAATGATCCTTGACCACATTCATCTGAATACTCCATGGCCTATGTATTCGCAATTTTTCATGGCCCCTGAAATCAAATTGCTCCATGTTCCATTTCTAACAATGCTCCATGTCCTCTGTCAACACAATGTCCCATGACTCCGTTCAACACAATGCTCCATTGCCCCTTTCATCACTATGCTCCATGATCCCTGTCATCACAATGTTCTAGAACAATTGTCATCACAATGCTCCATGACCCCTGTAATCACAATGCTCCATGCCCTTTTCATCACTGTGCTACAGAATTCTGGTCATCACAATATTCCATAACCGTGTCATCACAATGCTCTATGACCCCTGTCATCACAATGCTCCACGACACTTGTCATCACAATGATCCATGACCACATTCATCACAATGCTTCATGACCACTGTCATCACAATGCTCGATGACCCTTGTCATCACAATGCTCGATGCCGTTGTCATCAGAATGCTCCTTGGCCCCTCTAATCACAATGGTCCATGCCCTTTTTATCACAATGCTCCAGAATTCTTGTCATCATAATGTTCCATGGCCGTGTCATCACAATGCCCCATGACTCCTGTCATCACAATGCCCCATGACACCTGTCTTCACATTTCGCCATGGCCCTTTTCATCCCAATGCTCCATGAACCGTGTCATCACAATATTCCAGGACACTTTTCGTCACAATGATCCTTGACCACATTCATCTGAATACTCCATGGCCTATGTATTCACAATTTTTCATGACCCCTGAAATCAAATTGCTCCATGTTCCCTTTCTAACAAGGCTCCATGACCACTGTCAACACATTGTCCCATGAAGCCTGTCATCACAATGCTCCATGGCCCCTTTCATCACTATGCTCCATGATCCCTGTCTTCACAATGTTCTAGAACAATTGTCATCACAATGCTCCATGACCCCTGTAATCACAATGCTCCATTCCCTTTTCATCACAGTGCTACAGAATTCTGGTCATCACAATATTCCATAACCGTGTCATCACAATGCTCTATGACCCCTGTCATCACAATGCTCCACGAGACTTGTCATCACAATGATCCATGACCACATTCATTACAATGCTTCATGAACACTGTCATCACAATGCTCGATGACCCTTGTCATCACAATGCTCCATGCCGTCGTCATCAGAATGCTCTTTGGCCCCTCTAATCACAATGGTCCATGCCCTTTTTATCACAATGCTCCAGAATTCTTGTCATCATAATGTTCCATGGCCGTGTCATCACAATGACCCATGACCCCTGTCATCACAATGCTCCATGGCCCCTGTCATCCCAGTGCTCCATGATATCTTCCTTCACAATTCTAGATGACCACTGTCATCACAATGCCCCATGACACCTGTCTTCACATTTCGCCATGGCCCTTGTCATCGCAATGCTCCATGAACCATGTCATCACAATATTCCAGCACACTTTTCGTCACAATGATCCTTGACCACATTCATCTGAATACTCCATGGCCTATGTATTCACAATTTTTCATGGCCCCTGAAATCAAATTGCTCCATGTTCCCTTTCTAACAATGCTCCATGACCACTGTCAACACAATATCCCATGGCGCCTGTCATCACAATGCTCCATGGACCCTTTCATCACTATGCTCCATGATCCCTGTCATCACAATGTTCTAGAACAATTGTCATCACAATGCTCCATGACCCCTGTAATCACAATGCTCCATTCCCTTTTCATCACAGTGCTACAGAATTCTGGTCATCACAATATTCCATAACCGTGTCATCACAATGCTCTATGACCCCTGTCATCACAATGCTCCACGACACTTGTCATCACAATGATCCATGACCACATTCATCACAATGCTTCATGACCACTGTCATCACAATGCTCGATGACCCTTGTCATCACAATGCTCCATGCCGTTGTCATCAGAAAGCTCCTTGGCCCCTCTAATCACAATGGTCCATGCCCTTTTTATCACAATGCTCCAGAATTCTTGTCATCATAATGTTCCATGGCCGTGACATCACAATGCCCCTTGACCCCTGTCATCACAAAGCCCCATGACACCTGTCTTCACATTTCGCCATGGCCCTTGTCATCGCAATGCTCCATGAACCGTGTCATCACAATATTCCAGGACACTTTTCGTCACAATGATTCTTGACCACATTCATCTGAATACTCCATGGCCTATGTATTCGCAATTTTTCATGGCCCCTGAAATCAAATTGCTCCATGTTCCCTTTCTAACAATGCTCCATGACCACTGTCAACACAATATCCCATGGCGCCTGTCATCACAATGCTCCATGGACCCTTTCATAACTATGCTCCATGATCCCTGTCATCACAATGTTCTAGAACAATTGTCATCACAATGCTCCATGACCCCTGTAATCACAATGCTCCATTCCCTTTTCATCACAGTGCTACAGAATTCTGGTCATCACAATATTCCATATCCGTGTCATCACAATGCTCTATGACCCCTGTCATCACAATGATCCACGACACTTGTCATCACAATGATCCATGACCACATTCATCACAATGCTTCATGACCACTGTCTTCACAATGCTCGATGACCCTTGTCATCACAATTCTCCATGCCGTTGTCATCAGAATGCTCCTTGGCCCCTCTAATCACAATGGTCCATGCCCTTTTTATCACAATGCTCCAGAATTCTTGTCATCATAATGTTCCATGGCCGTGTCATCACAATGCCCCATGACTCCTGTCATCACAATGCCCCATGACACCTGTCTTCACATTTCGCCATGGCCCTTGTCATCGCAATGCTCCATGAACCGTGTCATCACAATATTCCAGGACAATTTTCGTCACAATTATCCTTGACCACATTCATCTGAATACTCCATGGCCTATGTATTCACAATTTTTCATGACCCCTGAAATCAAATTGCTCCATGTTCCCTTTCTAACAAGGCTCCATGACCACTGTCAACATATGGTCCCATGACGCCTGTCATCACAATGCTCCATGGCCCCTTTCATCACTATGCTCCATGATCCCTGTCTTCACAATGTTCTAGAACATTTGTCATCAGAATGCTCCATGACCCCTGTAATCACAATGCTCCATTCCCTTTTCATCACAGTGCTACAGAATTCTGGTCATCACAATATTCCATAACCGTGTCATCACAATGCTCTATGACCCCTGTCATCACAATGCTCCACGACACTTGACATCACAATGATCCATGACCACATTCATCACAATGCTTCATGACCACTGTCATCACAATGCTCGATGACCCTTGTCATCACAATGCTCCATGCCGTTGTCATCAGAATGCTCCTTGGCCCCTCTAATCAAAATGGTCCATGCCCTTTTTATCACAATGCTCCAGAATTCTTGTCATCATAATGTTCCATGGCCGTGTCATCACAATGCCCCATGACCCCTGTCATCACAATGCTCCATGGCCCCTGTCATCCCAGTGCTCCATGATATCTTCCTTCACAATTCTAGATGACCACTGTCATCACAATGCCCCATGACACCTGTCTTCACATTTCGCCATGGCCCTTGTCATCCCAATGCTCCATGAACCGTGTCATCACAATATTCCAGGACACTTGTCATCACAATGATCCTTGACCACATTCATCTGAATACTCCATGGCCTATGTATTCACAATTTTTCATGGCCCCTGAAATCAAATTGCTCCATGTTCCCTTTCTAACAATGCTCCATGACCACTGTCAACACAATGTCCCTTGGCGCCTGTCATCACAATGCTCCATGGACCCTTTCATCACTATGCTCCATGATCCCTGTCATCACAATGTTCTAGAACAATTGTCATCACAATGCTCCATGACCCCTGTAATCACAATGCTCCATTCCCTTTTCATCACAGTGCTACAGAATTCTGGTCATCACAATATTCCATAACCGTGTCATCACAATGCTCTATGACCCCTGTCATCACAATGCTCCACGACGCTTGTCATCACAATGATCCATGACCACATTCATCACAATGCTTCATGACCACTGTCATCACAAAGCTCGATGACCCTTGTCATCACAATGCTCCATGCCGTTGTCATCAGAATGCTCCTTGGCCCCTCTAATCACAATGGTCCGTGCCCTTTTTATCACAATGCTCCAGAATTCTTGTCATCATAATGTTCCATGGCCGTGTCATCACAATGCCCCATGAGCCCTGTCATCACAATGTTCCATGGCCCCTGTCATCCCAGTGCTCCATGATATCTTTCTTCACAATTCTAGATGACCACTGTCATCACAATGCCCCATGACACCTGTCTTCACATTTTGCCATGGCCCTTGTCATCCCAATGCTCCATGAACCGTGTCATCACAATATTCCAGGACAATTTTCGTCACAATGATCCTTGACCACATTCATCTGAATACTCCATGGCCTATGTATTCACAATTTTTCATGACCCCTGAAATCAAATTGCTCCATGTTCCCTTTCTAACAAGGCTCCATGACCACTGTCAACACATTGTCCCATGACGCCTGTCATCACAATGCTCCATGGACCCTTTCATCACTATACTCCATGATCCCTGTCTTCACAATGTTCTAGAACAATTGTCATCACAATGCTCCTTGACCCCTGTAATCACATTGCTCCATTCCCTTTTCATCACAGTGCTACAGAATTCTGGTCATCACAATATTCCATAACCGTGTCATCACAATGCTCTATGACCCCTGTCATCACAATGCTCCACGACACTTGTCATCACAATGATCCATGACCACATTCATCACAATGCTTCATGACCACTGTCATCACAATGCTCGATGACCCTGGTCATCACAATGCTCCATGCCGTTGTCATCAGAATTCTCCTTGGCCCCTCTAATCACAATGGTCCATGCCCTTTTTATCACAATGCTCCAGAATTCTTGTCATCATAATGTTCCATGGCCGTGTCATCACAATGCCCCATGACCCCTGTCATCACAATGCTCCATGGCCCCTATCATCCCAGTGCTCCATGATATCTTCCTTCACAATTCTAGATGACCACTGTCATCACAATGCCCCATGACACCTGTCTTCACATTTCGCCATGGCCTTTGTCATCGCAATGCTCCATGAACCGTGTCATCACAATATTCCAGGACACTTGTCGTCACAATGATCCTTGACCACATTCATCTGAATACTCCATGGCCTATGTATTCACAATTTTTCATGGCCCCTGAAATCAAATTGCTCCATGTTCCCTTTCTAACAATGCTCCATGAGCACTGTCAACACAATGTCCCATGGCGCCTGTCATCACAATGCTCCATGGACCCTTTCATCACTATGCTCCATGATCCCTGTCATCACAATGTTCTAGAACAATTGTCATCACAATGCTCCATGACCCCTGTAATCACAATGCTCCATTCCCTTTTCATCACAGTGCTACAGAATTCTGGTCATCACAATATTCCATAACCGTGTCATCACAATGCTCTATGACCCCTGTCATCACAATGCTCCACGACACTTGTCATCACAATGATCCATGACCACATTCATCACAATGCTTCATGACCACTGTCATCACAATGCTCGATGACCCTTGTCATCACTATGCTCCATGCCGTTGTCATTAGAATGCTCCTTGGCCCCTCTAATCACAATGGTCCATGCCCTTTTTATCACAATGCTCCAGAATTCTTGTCATCATAATGTTCCATGGCCGTGTCATCACAATGCCCCATGATATCTTTCTTCACAATTCTAGATGACCACTGTCATCACAAAGCCCCATGACACCTGTCTTCACATTTCTCCATGGCCCTAGTTATCGCAATGCTCCATGAACCGTGTCATCACAATATTCCAGGACACTTGTCGTCACAATGATCCTTGACCACATTCATCTGAATACTCCATGGCCTATGTATTCACAATTTTTCATGGCCCCTGAAATCAAATTGCTCCATGTTCCCTTTCTAACAATGCTCCATGACCACTGTCAACACAATATCCCATGGCGCCTGTCATCACAATGCTCCATGGACCCTTTCATCACTATGCTCCATGATCCCTGTCATCACAATGTTCTAGAACAATTGTCATCACAATGCTCCATGACCCCTGTAATCACAATGCTCCATTCCCTTTTCATCACAGTGCTACAGAATTCTGGTCATCACAATATTCCATAACCGTGTCATCACAATGCTCTATGACCCCTGTCATCACAATGCTCCACGACACTTGTCATCACAATGATCCATGACCACATTCATCACAATGCTTCATGACCACTGTCATCACAATGCTCGATGACCCTTGTCATCACAATGCTCCATGCCGTTGTCATCAGAAAGCTCCTTGGCCCCTCTAATCACAATGGTCCATGCCCTTTTTATCACAATGCTCCAGAATTCTTGTCATCATAATGTTCCATGGCCGTGACATCACAATGCCCCTTGACCCCTGTCATCACAAAGCCCCATGACACCTGTCTTCACATTTCGCCATGGCCCTTGTCATCGCAATGCTCCATGAACCGTGTCATCACAATATTCCAGGACACTTTTCGTCACAATGATTCTTGACCACATTCATCTGAATACTCCATGGCCTATGTATTCGCAATTTTTCATGGCCCCTGAAATCAAATTGCTCCATGTTCCCTTTCTAACAATGCTCCATGACCACTGTCAACACAATATCCCATGGCGCCTGTCATCACAATGCTCCATGGACCCTTTCATAACTATGCTCCATGATCCCTGTCATCACAATGTTCTAGAACAATTGTCATCACAATGCTCCATGACCCCTGTAATCACAATGCTCCATTCCCTTTTCATCACAGTGCTACAGAATTCTGGTCATCACAATATTCCATATCCGTGTCATCACAATGCTCTATGACCCCTGTCATCACAATGATCCACGACACTTGTCATCACAATGATCCATGACCACATTCATCACAATGCTTCATGACCACTGTCTTCACAATGCTCGATGACCCTTGTCATCACAATTCTCCATGCCGTTGTCATCAGAATGCTCCTTGGCCCCTCTAATCACAATGGTCCATGCCCTTTTTATCACAATGCTCCAGAATTCTTGTCATCATAATGTTCCATGGCCGTGTCATCACAATGCCCCATGACTCCTGTCATCACAATGCCCCATGACACCTGTCTTCACATTTCGCCATGGCCCTTGTCATCGCAATGCTCCATGAACCGTGTCATCACAATATTCCAGGACAATTTTCGTCACAATTATCCATGACCACATTCATCTGAATACTCCATGGCCTATGTATTCACAATTTTTCATGACCCCTGAAATCAAATTGCTCCATGTTCCCTTTCTAACAAGGCTCCATGACCACTGTCAACATATTGTCCCATGACGCCTGTCATCACAATGCTCCATGGCCCCTTTCATCACTATGCTCCATGATCCCTGTCTTCACAATGTTCTAGAACATTTGTCATCAGAATGCTCCATGACCCCTGTAATCACAATGCTCCATTCCCTTTTCATCACAGTGCTACAGAATTCTGGTCATCACAATATTCCATAACCGTGTCATCACAATGCTCTATGACCCCTGTCATCACAATGCTCCACGACACTTGACATCACAATGATCCATGACCACATTCATCACAATGCTTCATGACCACTGTCATCACAATGCTCGATGACCCTTGTCATCACAATGCTCCATGCCGTTGTCATCAGAATGCTCCTTGGCCCCTCTAATCAAAATGGTCCATGCCCTTTTTATCACAATGCTCCAGAATTCTTGTCATCATAATGTTCCATGGCCGTGTCATCACAATGCCCCATGACCCCTGTCATCACAATGCTCCATGGCCCCTGTCATCCCAGTGCTCCATGATATCTTCCTTCACAATTCTAGATGACCACTGTCATCACAATGCCCCATGACACCTGTCTTCACATTTCGCCATGGCCCTTGTCATCCCAATGCTCCATGAACCGTGTCATCACAATATTCCAGGACACTTGTCATCACAATGATCCTTGACCACATTCATCTGAATACTCCATGGCCTATGTATTCACAATTTTTCATGGCCCCTGAAATCAAATTGCTCCATGTTCCCTTTCTAACAATGCTCCATGACCACTGTCAACACAATGTCCCTTGGCGCCTGTCATCACAATGCTCCATGGACCCTTTCATCACTATGCTCCATGATCCCTGTCATCACAATGTTCTAGAACAATTGTCATCACAATGCTCCATGACCCCTGTAATCACAATGCTCCATTCCCTTTTCATCACAGTGCTACAGAATTCTGGTCATCACAATATTCCATAACCGTGTCATCACAATGCTCTATGACCCCTGTCATCACAATGCTCCACGACGCTTGTCATCACAATGATCCATGACCACATTCATCACAATGCTTCATGACCACTGTCATCACAAAGCTCGATGACCCTTGTCATCACAATGCTCCATGCCGTTGTCATCAGAATGCTCCTTGGCCCCTCTAATCACAATGGTCCATGCCCTTTTTATCACAATGCTCCAGAATTCTTGTCATCATAATGTTCCATGGCCGTGTCATCACAATGCCCCATGAGCCCTGTCATCACAATGTTCCATGGCCCCTGTCATCCCAGTGCTCCATGATATCTTTCTTCACAATTCTAGATGACCACTGTCATCACAATGCCCCATGACACCTGTCTTCACATTTTGCCATGGCCCTTGTCATCCCAATGCTCCATGAACCGTGTCATCACAATATTCCAGGACAATTTTCGTCACAATGATCCTTGACCACATTCATCTGAATACTCCATGGCCTATGTATTCACAATTTTTCATGACCCCTGAAATCAAATTGCTCCATGTTCCCTTTCTAACAAGGCTCCATGACCACTGTCAACACATTGTCCCATGACGCCTGTCATCACAATGCTCCATGGCCCCTTTCATCACTATACTCCATGATCCCTGTCTTCACAATGTTCTAGAACAATTGTCATCACAATGCTCCATGACCCCTGTAATCACATTGCTCCATTCCCTTTTCATCACAGTGCTACAGAATTCTGGTCATCACAATATTCCATAACCGTGTCATCACAATGCTCTATGACCCCTGTCATCACAATGCTCCACGAAACTTGTCATCACAATGATCCATGACCACATTCATCACAATGCTTCATGACCACTGTCATCACAATGCTCGATGACCCTTGTCATCACAATGCTCCATGCCGTTGTCATCAGAATTCTCCTTGGCCCCTCTAATCACAATGGTCCATGCCCTTTTTATCACAATGCTCCAGAATTCTTGTCATCATAATGTTCCATGGCCGTGTCATCACAATGCCCCATGACCCCTGTCATCACAATGCTCCATGGCCCCTATCATCCCAGTGCTCCATGATATCTTCCTTCACAATTCTAGATGACCACTGTCATCACAATGCCCCATGACACCTGTCTTCACATTTCGCCATGGCCTTTGTCATCGCAATGCTCCATGAACCGTGTCATCACAATATTCCAGGACACTTGTCGTCACAATGATCCTTGACCACATTCATCTGAATACTCCATGGCCTATGTATTCACAATTTTTCATGGCCCCTGAAATCAAATTGCTCCATGTTCCCTTTCTAACAATGCTCCATGAGCACTGTCAACACAATGTCCCATGGCGCCTGTCATCACAATGCTCCATGGACCCTTTCATCACTATGCTCCATGATCCCTGTCATCACAATGTTCTAGAACAATTGTCATCACAATGCTCCATGACCCCTGTAATCACAATGCTCCATTCCCTTTTCATCACAGTGCTACAGAATTCTGGTCATCACAATATTCCATAACCGTGTCATCACAATGCTCTATGTCCCCTGTCATCACAATGCTCCACGACACTTGTCATCACAATGATCCATGACCACATTCATCACAATGCTTCATGACCACTGTCATCACAATGCTCGATGACCCTTGTCATCACTATGCTCCATGCCGTTGTCATTAGAATGCTCCTTGGCCCCTCTAATCACAATGGTCCATGCCCTTTTTATCACAATGCTCCAGAATTCTTGTCATCATAATGTTCCATGGCCGTGTCATCACAATGCCCCATGACTCCTGTCATCACAATGCCCCATGACACCTGTCTTCACATTTCGCCATGGCCCTTGTCATCGCAATGCTCCATGAACCGTGTCATCACAATATTCCAGGACACTTTTCGTCACAATGATCCTTGACCACATTCATCTGAATACTCCATGGCCTATGTATTCACAATTGTTCATGGCCCCTGAAATCAAATTGCTCCAAGTGCCCTTTCTAACAATGCTCCATGACCACTGTCAACACAATGTCCCATGACGCCTGTCAACACAATGCTCCATTGCCCTTTCATCACTATGCTCCATGATCCCTGTCATCACAATGTTCTAGAACAATTGTCATCACAATGCTCCATGACCCCTGTAATCACAATGCTCCATGCCCTTTTCATCACTGTGCTACAGAATTCTGGTCATCACAATATTCCATAACCGTGTCATCACAATGCTCTATGACCCCTGTCATCACAATGCTCCACGACACTTGTCATCACAATGATGCATGACCACATTCATCACAATGCTTCATGACCACTGTCATCACAATGCTCCATGCCGTTGTCATCAGAATGCTCCTTGGCCCCTCTAATCACAATGGTCCATGACCTTTTTATCACAATGCTCCAGAATTCTTGTCATAATAATGTTCCCTGGCCTTGTCATCACAATGCCCTTTGACCCCTGTCATCACAATGCTCCATGGCCCCTGTCATCCCAGTGCTCCATGATATCTTTCTTCACAATTCTAGATGACCACTGTCATCACAATGCCCCATGACACCTGTCTTCACATTTCGCCATGGCCCTTGTCATCGCAATGCTCCATGAACCGTGTCATCACAATATTCCAGGAAACATTTCGTCCCAATGATCCTTGACCACATTCATCTGAATACTCCATGGCCTATGTATTCACAATTTTTCATGGCCCCTGAAATCATATTGCTCCATGTTCCCTTTCTAACAATGCTCCATGACCACTGTCAACATATTGTCCCATGACGCCTGTCATCACAATGCTCCATGGCCCCTTTCATCACTATGCTCCATGATCCCTGTCTTCACAATGTTCTAGAACAATTGTCATCACAATGCTCCATGACCTCTGTAATCACAATGCTCCATTCCCTTTTCATCACTGTGCTACCGAATTCTGGTCATCACAATATTCCATAACCGTGTCATCACAATGCTCTATGACCCCTGTCATCACAATGCTCCACGACACTTGTCATCACAATGATGCATGACCACATTCATCACAATGCTTCATGACCACTATCATCACAATGCTCGATGACCCTTGTCATCACAATGCTCCATGCCGTTGTCATCAGAATGCTCCTTGGCCCCTCTAATCACAATGGTCCATGCCCTTTTTATCACAATGCTCCAGAATTCTTGTCATCATAATGTTCCATGGCCGTGTCATCACAATGCCCCATGACCCCTGTCATCACAATGCTCCATGGCCCCTGTCATCCCAGTGCTCCATGATATCTTCCTTCACAATTCTAGATGACCACTGTCATCACAATGCCCCATGACACCTGTCTTCACATTTCGCCATGGCCCTTGTCATCGCAATGCTCCATGAACCGTGTCATCACAACATTCCAGGACACTTGTCGTCACAATGATCCTTGACCACATTCATCTGAATACTCCATGGCCTATGTATTCACAATTTTTCATGGCCCCTGAAATCAAATTGCTCCATGTTCCCTTTCTAACAATGCTCCATGACCACTGTCAACACAATATCCCATGGCGCCTGTCATCACAATGCTCCATGGACCCTTTCATCACTATGCTCCATGATCCCTGTCATCACAATGTTCTAGAACAATTGTCATCACAATGCTCCATGACCCCTGTAATCACAATGCTCCATTCCCTTTTCATCACAGTGCTACAGAATTCTGGTCATCACAATATTCCATAACCGTGTCATCACAATGCTCTATGACCCCTGTCATCACAATGCTCCACGACACTTGTCATCACAATGATCCATGACCACATTCATCACAATGCTTCATGACCACTGTCATCACAATGCTCGATGACCCTTGTCATCACAATGCTCCATGCCGTTGTCATCAGAAAGCTCCTTGGCCCCTCTAATCACAATGGTCCATGCCCTTTTTATCACAATGCTCCAGAATTCTTGTCATCATAATGTTCCATGGCCGTGTCATCACAATGCCCCTTGACCCCTGTCATCACAAAGCCCCATGACACCTGTCTTCACATTTCGCCATGGCCCTTGTCATCGCAATGCTCCATGAACCGTGTCATCACAATATTCCAGGACACTTTTCGTCACAATGATTCTTGACCACATTCATCTGAATACTCCATGGCCTATGTATTCGCAATTTTTCATGGCCCCTGAAATCAAATTGCTCCATGTTCCCTTTCTAACAATGCTCCATGACCACTGTCAACACAATATCCCATGGCGCCTGTCATCACAATGCTCCATGGACCCTTTCATAACTATGCTCCATGATCCCTGTCATCACAATGTTCTAGAACAATTGTCATCACAATGCTCCATGACCCCTGTAATCACAATGCTCCATTCCCTTTTCATCACAGTGCTACAGAATTCTGGTCATCACAATATTCCATATCCGTGTCATCACAATGCTCTATGACCCCTGTCATCACAATGATCCACGACACTTGTCATCACAATGATCCATGACCACATTCATCACAATGCTTCATGACCACTGTCTTCACAATGCTCGATGACCCTTGTCATCACAATTCTCCATGCCGTTGTCATCAGAATGCTCCTTGGCCCCTCTAATCACAATGGTCCATGCCGTTTTTATCACAATGCTCCAGAATTCTTGTCATCATAATGTTCCATGGCCGTGTCATCACAATGCCCCATGACCCCTGTCATCACAATGCTCCATGGCCCCTATCATCCCAGTGCTCCATGATATCTTCCTTCACAATTCTAGATGACCACTGTCATCACAATGCCCCATGACACCTGTCTTCACATTTCGCCATGGCCCTTGTCATCGCAATGCTCCATGAACCGTGTCATCACATTATTCCAGGACACTTGTCGTCACAATGATCCTTGACCACATTCATCTGAATACTCCATGGCCTATGTATTCACAATTTTTCATGGCCCCTGAAATCAAATTTCTCCATGTTCCCTTTCTAACAATGCTCCATGAGCACTGTCAACACAATGTCCCATGGCGCCTGTCATCACAATGCTCCATGGACCCTTTCATCACTATGCTCCATGATCCCTGTCATCACAATGTTCTAGAACAATTGTCATCACAATGCTCCATGACCCCTGTAATCACAATGCTCCATTCCCTTTTCATCACAGTGCTACAGAATTCTGGTCATCACAATATTCCATAACCGTGTCATCACAATGCTCTATGACCCCTGTCATCACAATGCTCCACGACACTTGTCATCACAATGATCCATGACCACATTCATCACAATGCTTCATGACCACTGTCATCACAATGCTCGATGACCCTTGTCATCACAATGCTCCATGCCGTTGTCATCAGAATGCTCCTTGGCCCCTCTAATCACAATGGTCCATGCCCTTTTTATCACAATGCTCCAGAATTCTTGTCATCATAATGTTCCATGGCCGTGTCATCACAATGCCCCATGACTCCTGTCATCACAATGCCCCATGACACCTGTCTTCACATTTCGCCATGGCCCTTGTCATCGCAATGCTCCATGAACCGTGTCATCACAATATTCCAGGACACTTTTCGTCACAATGATCCTTGACCACATTCATCTGAATACTCCATGGCCTATGTATTCACAATTGTTCATGGCCCCTGAAATCAAATTGCTCCAAGTGCCCTTTCTAACAATGCTCCATGACCACTGTCAACACAATGTCCCATGACGCCTGTCAACACAATGCTCCATTGCCCTTTCATCACTATGCTCCATGATCCCTGTCATCACAATGTTCTAGAACAATTGTCATCACAATGCTCCATGACCCCTGTAATCACAATGCTCCATGCCCTTTTCATCACTGTGCTACAGAATTCTGGTCATCACAATATTCCATAACCGTGTCATCACAATGCTCTATGACCCCTGTCATCACAATGCTCCATGACACTTGTCATCACAATGATGCATGACCACATTCATCACAATGCTTCATGACCACTGTCATCACAATGCTCCATGCCGTTGTCATCAGAATGCTCCTTGGCCCCTCTAATCACAATGGTCCATGACCTTTTTATCACAATGCTCCAGAATTCTTGTCATAATAATGTTCCCTGGCCGTGTCATCACAATGCCCTTTGACCCCTGTCATCACAATGCTCCATGGCCCCTGTCATCCCAGTGCTCCATGATATCTTTCTTCACAATTCTAGATGACCACTGTCATCACAATGCCCCATGACACCTGTCTTCACATTTCGCCATGGCCCTTGTCATCGCAATGCTCCATGAACCGTGTCATCACAATATTCCAGGACACATTTCGTCCAAATGATCCTTGAGCACATTCATCTGAATACTCCATGGCTTATGTATTCACAATTTTTCATGGCCCCTGAAATCATATTGCTCCATGTTCCCTTTCTAACAATGCTCCATGACCACTGTCAAAACATTGTCCCATGACGCCTGTCATCACAATGCTCCACGACACTTGTCATCAGAATGATCCATGACCACATTCATCACAATGCTTCATGACCACTGTCATCAAAATGCTCGATGACCTTGTCATCACAATGCTCCATGCCGTTGTCATCAGAATGCTCCTTGGCCCCTCTAATCACAATGGTCCATGCCCTTTTTATCACAATGCTCCAGAATTCTTGTCATCATAATGTTCCATGGCCGTGTCATCACAATGCCCCATGACCCCTGTCATCACAATGTTCCATGTACCCTATCATCCCAGTGCTCCATGATATCTTTCTTCACAATTCTAGATGACCACTGTCATCACAATGCCCCATGACACTTGTCTTCACATTTCGCCATGGCCCTTGTCATCGCAATGCTCCATGAACCGTGTCATCACAATATTCCAGGACACATTTCGTCACAATGATCTTTGACCACATTCATCTGAATACTCCATGGCCTATGTATTCGCAATTTTTAATGGCCCCTGAAATCAAATTGCTCCATGTTCCCTTTCTAACAATGTTCCATGTCCACTGTCAACACAATGTCCCATGACGCCTGTCAACACAAATCTCCATTGCCCCTTTCATCACTATGCTCCATGATCCCTGTCATCACAATATTCTAGAACAATTGTCATCACAATGCTCCATGACCTCTGTAATCACAATGCTCCATTCCCTTTTCATCACTGTGCTACCGAATTCTGGTCATCACAATATTCCATAACCGTGTCATCACAATGCTCTATGACCCCTGTCATCACAATGCTCCACGACACTTGTCATCACAATGATGCATGACCACATTCATCACAATGCTTCATGACCACTATCATCACAATGCTCGATGACCCTTGTCATCACAATGCTCCATGCCGTTGTCATCAGAATGCTCCTTGGCCCCTCTAATCACAATGGACCATGCCCTTTTTATCACAATGCTCCAGAATTCTTGTCATTATAATGTTACATGGCCGTGTCATCACAATGCCCCATGACCCCTGTCATCACAATGCTCCATGGCCCCTGTCATCCCAGTGCACCATGATATCTTTCTTCACAATTCTAGATGACCACTGTCATCACAATGCCCCATGACACCTGTCTTCACATTTCGCCATGGCCCTTGTCATCGCAATGCTCCATGAACCGAGTCATCACAATATTCCAGGACACTTTTCGTCACAATGATCCTTGACCACATTCATCTGAATACTCCATGGCCTATGTATTCACAATTGTTCATGGCCCTTGAAATCAAATTGCTCCATGTTCCCTTTCTAACAATGCTCCATGACCACTGTCAACACAATATCCCATGATGCCTGTCATCACAATGCTCCATGGCCCCTTTCATCACTATGCTCCATGATCCCTGTCATCACAATGTTCTAGAACAATTGTCAACACAATGCTCCATGACCCCTGTAATCACAATGCTCCATTCCCTTTTCATCACAGTGCTACAGAATTCTGGTCATCACAATATTACATAACCGTGTCATCACAATGCTCTATGACCCCTGTCATCACAATGCTCCACGACACTTGTCATCACAATGATCCATGACCACATTCATCACAATGATTCATGACCACTATCATCACAAAGCTCGATGACCATTGTCATCACAATGCTCCATGCCGTTGTCATCAGAATGCTCCTTGGCCCCTCTAATCACAATGGTCCATGCCCTTTTTATCACAATGCTCCAGAATTCTTGTCATCATAATGTTCCATGGCCGTGTCATCACAATGCCCCATGACCCCTGTCATCACAATGTTCCATGGCCCCTGTCTTCCCAGTGCTCTATGATATCTTTCTTCACAATTCTAGATGACCACTGTCATCACAATGCCCCATGACACCTGTCTTCACATTACGCCATGGCCCTTTTCATCGCAATGCTCCATGAACCGTGTCATCACAATATTCCAGGACACTTTTCGTCACAATGATCCTTGACCACATTCATCTGAATACTCCATGGCCTATGTATTCGCAATTTTTCATGGCCCCTGAAATCAAATTGCTCCTTGTTCCCTTTCAAACAATGCTCCATGTCCACTGTCAACACAATGTCCCACGACGCCTGTCAACACTATGCTCCATTGCCCCTTTCATCACTATGCTCCATGATCCCTGTCATCACAATGTTCTAGAACAATTGTCATCACAATGCTCCATGACCACTGTAATCACAATGCTCCATGCCCTTTTCATCACTGTGCTACAGAATTCTGGTCATCACAATATTCCATAACCGTGTCATCACAATGCTCTATGACCCCTGTCATCACAATGCTCCACGACACTTGTCATCACAATGATGCATGACCACATTCATCACAATGCTTCATGACCACTGTCATCACAATGCTCCATGCGGTTGTCATCAGAATGCTCCTTGGCCCCTCTAATCACAATGGTCCATGACCTTTTTATCACAATGCTCCAGAATTCTTGTCATCATAATGTTCCATGGCCGTGTCATCACAATGCCCCTTGACCCCTGTCATCACAATGCTCCATGGCCCCTGTCATCCCAGTGCTCCATGATATCTTTCTTCACAATTCTAGATGACCACTGTCATCACAATGCCCCATGACACCTGTCTTCACATTTCGCCATGGTCCTTGTCATCGCAATGCTCCATGGACCGTGTCATCACAATATTCCAGGACACTTTTCGTCACAATGATCCTTGACCACATTCATCTGAATACTCCATGGCCTATGTATTCACAATTGTTCATGGCCCTTGAAATCAAATTGCTCCATGTTCTCTTTCTAACAATGCTCCATGACCACTGTCAACACAATATCCCATGACGCATGTCATCACAATGCTCCATGGCCCCTTTCATCACTATGCTCCATGATCCCTGTCATCAGAATGTTCTAGAACAATTGTCAACACAATGCTCCATGACCCCTCTAATCACAATGCTCCATTCCTTTTTCATCACAGTGCTACAGAATTCTGGTCATCACAATATTCCATAACCGTGTCATCACAATGCTCTATGACCCCTGTCATCACAATGCTCCACGACACTTGTCATCACAATGATCCATGACCACATTCATCACAATGCTTCATGACCACTATCATCACAAAGCTCGATGACCCTTGTCATCACAATGCTCCATGCCGTTGTCATCAGAATGCTCCTTGGCCCCTCTAATCACAATGGTCCATGCCCTTTTTATCACAATGCTCCAGAATTCTTGTCATCATAATGTTCCATGGCCGTGTCATCACAATGCCCCATGACCCCTGTCATCACAATGTTCCATGGCCCCTGTCTTCCCAGTGCTCTATGATATCTTTCTTCACAATTCTAGATGACCACTGTCATCACAATGCCCCATGACACCTGTCTTCACATTTCGCCATGGCCCTTGTCATCGCAATGCTCCATGAATCGTGTCATCACAATATTCCAGGACACTTTTCGTCACAATGATCCTTGACCACATTCATCTGAATACTCCTTGGCGTATGTATTCGCAATTTTTCATGGCCCCTGAAATCAAATTGCTCCATGTTCCCTTTCTAACAATGCTCCATGTCCACTGTCAACACAATGTCCCATGACGCCTGTCAACACTATGCTCCATGGCCCCTTTCATCACTATGCTCCATGATCCCTGTCATCACAAAGTTCTAGAACAATTGTCATCACAATGCTCCATGACCACTGTAATCACAATGCTCCATGCCCTTTTCATCACTGTGCTACAGAATTCTGGTCATCACAATATTCCATCACCGTGTCATCACAATGCTCTATGACCCCTGTCATCACAATGCTCCACGACACTTGTCATCACAATGATGCATGACCACATTCATCAAAATGCTTCATGACCACTGTCATCACAATGCTCGATGACACTTGTCATCACAATGCTCCATGCCGTTGTCATCAGAATGCTCCTTGGCCCCTCTAATCACAATTGCCCATGACCTTTTTATCACAATGCTCCAGAATTCTTGTCATCATAATGTTCTATGGCCGTGTCATCACAATGCCCCATGACCCCTGTCATCACAATGCTCAATGGCCCCTGTCATCCCTGTGCTCCATGATATCTTTCTTCACAATTCTAGATGACCACTGTCATCACAATGCCCCATGACACCTGTCTTCACATTTCGCCATGGCCCTTGTCATCGCAATGCTCCAAGAACCGTGTCATCACAATATTCCAGTACACATTTCGTCACAATGATCCTTGACAACATTCACCTGAATACTCCATATCCTATGTATTCACAATTGTTCATGGCCCCTGAAATCAAATTGCTCCATGTTCCCTTTCTAAAAATGCTCCATGACCACTGTCAACACAATGTCCCATGACGCCTGTAATCACAATGCTCCATGGCCCCATTCATCACTATGCTCCATGATCCCTGTCATCACAATGTTCTGGAACATTTGTCAACACAATGCTCCATGTCCCCTGTAATCACAATGCTCCATTCCCTTTTCATCACAGTGCTACAGAATTCAGGTCATCACAATATTCCATAACCGTGTCATCACAATGCTCTATGACCCCTGTGATCAAAATGTTCCACGACACTTGTCATCACAATGATCCATGACCACATTCATCACCATGCTTCAAAACCACTGTCATCACAATGCTCGTTGACCCTTGTCATCACAATACTCCATGCCGTTGTCATCAGAATGATCCTTGGCCCCTCTAATCACAGTGGTCCATACCCTTTTTATCACAATTCTCCAGAATTCTTGTCATCATAATGTTCCATGGCCGTGTCATCAAAATGCCCCATGACCCCTGTCATCACAATGTTCCATGGCCCTTGTCATCCCAGTGCTCCATGATATCTTTCTTCACAATTCTAGATGACCACTGTCATCACAATGCCCCATGACTCCTGTCTTCACATTTCGCCATGGCCCTTGTCATCGCAATGCTCCGTGAACCGTGTCATCACAACATTCCAGGACACTTTTCGTCACAATGATCCTTGACCACATTCATCTGAATACTCCATGGCGTATGTATTCACAATTTTTCAAGGCCCCTGAAATCAAATTGCTCCATGTTCCCTTTCTAACAATGCTCCATGACCACTGTCAACACAATGTCCCATGACGCCTGTAAACACAATGCTCCATTGCCCCGTTCATCACTATGCTCGATGATCCCTGTCATCACAATGTTCTAGAACAATTGTCATAACAATGCTCCATGACCCCTGTAATCACAATGCTCCATGCCCTTTTCATCATTGTGCTCCAGAATTCTGGTCATCACAATATTCCATCACCGTGTCATCACAATGCTCTATGTCCCCTGTCATCACAATGCTCCTCGACACTTGTCATCACAATGATGCATGACCACATTCATCACAATGCTTCATGACCACTGTCATCACAATACTCCATGCCGTTGTCCTCAGAATGCTCCTTGGCCCCTCTAATCACAATGGTCCATTACCTTTTTATCACAATGCTCCAGAATTCTTGTCATAATAATGTTCCCTGGCCTTGTCATCACAATGCCCCTTGACCCCTGTCATCACAATGCTCCATGGCCCCTGTCATCCCAGTGCTCCATGATATCTTTCTTCACAATTCTAGATGACCACTGTCATCACAATGCCCCATGACACCTGTCTTCACATTTCGCCATGGTCCTTGTCATCGCAATGCTCCATGAACCGTGTCATCACAATATTCCAGGACAATTTTCGTCACAATGATCCTTGACCACATTCATATGAATACTCCATGGCCTATGTATTCACAATTGTTCATGGCCCTTGAAATCAAATTGCTCCATGTTCCCTTTCTAACAATGCTCCATGACCACTGTCAACACAATATCCCATGACGCCTGTCATCACAATGCTCCATGGCCCCTTTCATCACTATGCTCCATGATCCCTGTCATCAGAATGTTCTAGAACAATTGTCAACACAATGCTCCATGACCCCTGTAATCACAATGCTCCATTCCTTTTTCATCACAGTGCTACAGAATTCTGGTCATCACAATATTCCATAACCGTGTCATCACAATGCTCTATGACCCCTGTCATCACAATGCTCCACGACACTTGTCATCACAATGATCCATGACCACATTCATCACAATGCTTCATGACCACTATCATCACAAAGCTCGATGACCCTTGTCATCACAATGCTCCATGCCGTTGTCATCAGAATGCTCCTTGGCCCCTCTAATCACAATGGTCCATGCCCTTTTTATCACAATGCTCCAGAATTCTTGTCATCATAACGTTCCATGGCCGTGTAATCACAATGCCCCATGACCCATGTCATCACAATGTTCCATGGCCCCTGCCTTCCCAGTGCTCTATGATATCTTTCTTCACAATTCTAGATGACCACTGTCATCACAATGCCCCATGACACCTGTCTTCACATTTCGCCATGGCCCTTGTCATCGCAATGCTCCATGAACCGTGTCATCACAATATTCCAGGACACTTTTCGTCACAATGATCCTTGACCACATTCTTCTGAATACTCCTTGGCGTATGTATTCGCAATTTTTCATGGCCCCTGAAATCAAATTGCTCCATGTTCCCTTTCTAACAATGCTCCATGACCACTGTCAACACAATGTCCCATGATGCCTGTCAACACAATGCTCCATTACCCGTTGCATCACTATGCTCCATGATAACTGTCATCACAATGTTCTAGAACAATTGTCATCACAATGCTCCATGACCCCTGTAATCACAATGCTCCATGCCCTTTTCATCACTGTGGTATAGAATTCTGGTCATCACAATATTCTATAACCGTGTCATCACAATGCTCTATGACCCCTGTCATCACAATGCTCCACGAAACACGTGTCATCACAATGATGCATGACCACATTCATCACAATGCTTCATGACCACTGTCATCACAATGCTCGATGACACTTGTCATCACAATGCTCCATGCCGTTGTCATCAGAATGCTCCTTGGCCCCTCTAATCACAATTGCCCATGACCTTTTTATCACAATGCTCCAGAATTCTTGTCATCATAATGTTCTATGGCCGTGTCATCACAATGCCCCATGACCCCTGTCATCACAATGCTCAATGGCCCCTGTCATCCCTGTGCTCCATGATATCTTTCTTCACAATTCTAGATGACCACTGTCATCACAATGCCCCATGACACCTGTCTTCACATTTCGCCATGGCCCTTGTCATCGCAATGCTCCATGAACCGTGTCATCACAATATTCCAGTACACATTTCGTCACAATGATCCTTGACAACATTCACCTGAATACTCCATATCCTATGTATTCACAATTGTTCATGGCCCCTGAAATCAAATTGCTCCATGTTCCCTTTCTAAAAATGCTCCATGACCACTGTCAACACAATGTCCCATGACGCCTGTAATCACAATGCTCCATGGCCCCATTCATCACTATGCTCCATGATCCCTGTCATCACAATGTTCTGGAACATTTGTCAACACAATGCTCCATGTCCCCTGTAATCACAATGCTCCATTCCCTTTTCATCACAGTGCTACAGAATTCAGGTCATCACAATATTCCATAACCGTGTCATCACAATGCTCTATGACCCCTGTGATCAAAATGTTCCACGACACTTGTCATCACAATGATCCATGACCACATTCATCACCATGCTTCAAAACCACTGTCATCACAATGCTCGTTGACCCTTGTCATCACAATACTCCATGCCGTTGTCATCAGAATGATCCTTGGCCCCTCTAATCACAGTGGTCCATACCCTTTTTATCACAATTCTCCAGAATTCTTGTCATCATAATGTTCCATGGCCGTGTCATCAAAATGCCCCATGACCCCTGTCATCACAATGTTCCATGGCCCTTGTCATCCCAGTGCTCCATGATATCTTTCTTCACAATTCTAGATGACCACTGTCATCACAATGCCCCATGACTCCTGTCTTCACATTTCGCCATGGCCCTTGTCATCGCAATGCTCCGTGAACCGTGTCATCACAACATTCCAGGACACTTTTCGTCACAATGATCCTTGACCACATTCATCTGAATACTCCATGGCGTATGTATTCACAATTTTTCAAGGCCCCTGAAATCAAATTGCTCCATGTTCCCTTTCTAACAATGCTCCATGACCACTGTCAACACAATGTCCCATGACGCCTGTAAACACAATGCTCCATTGCCCCTTTCATCACTATGCTCGATGATCCCTGTCATCACAATGTTCTAGAACAATTGTCATAACAATGCTCCATGACCCCTGTAATCACAATGCTCCATGCCCTTTTCATCATTGTGCTCCAGAATTCTGGTCATCACAATATTCCATCACCGTGTCATCACAATGCTCTATGTCCCCTGTCATCACAATGCTCCTCGACACTTGTCATCACAATGATGCATGACCACATTCATCACAATGCTTCATGACCACTGTCATCACAATACTCCATGCCGTTGTCCTCAGAATGCTCCTTGGCCCCTCTAATCACAATGGTCCATTACCTTTTTATCACAATGCTCCAGAATTCTTGTCATAATAATGTTCCCTGGCCGTGTCATCACAATGCCCCATGACCCCTGTCATCACAATGTTCCATGGCCCTTGTCATCCCAGTGCTCCATGATATCTTTCTTCACAATTCTAGATGACCACTGTCATCACAATGCCCCATGACACCTGTCTTCACATTTCGCCATGGCCCTTGTCATCGCAATACTCCATGAACCGTGTCATCACAACATTCCAGGACACTTTTCGTCAAAATGATCCTTGACCACATTCATCTGAATACTCCATGGCGTATGTATTCACAATTTTTCATGGCCTCTGAAATCAAATTGCTCCATATTCCCTTTCTAACAATGCTCCATGACCACTGTCAACACAATGTCCCATGACGCCTGTCATCACAATGCTCCATGGCCCCTTTCATCACTATGCTCCATGATCCCTGTCTTCACAATGTTCTAAACAATTGTCATCACAATGCTCCATGACCCCTGTAATCACAATGCTCCATTCCCTTTTCATCACAGTGCTACAGAATTCTGGTCATCACAATATTCCATAACCGTGTCATCACAATGCTCTATGACCCCTGTCATCACAATGCTCCACGACACTTGTCATCACAATGATCCATGACCACATTCATCACAATGCTTCATGACCACTGTCATCACAATGCTCGATGACCCTTGTCATCACAATGCTCCATGCCGTTGTGATCAGAATGCTCCTTGGCCCCTCTAATCACAATGGTCCATGCCCATTTTATCACAATGCTCCAGAATTCTTGTCATTATAATGTTCCATGGCCGTGTCATCACAATGACCCATGACCCCTGTCATCACAATGCTCCATGGCCCCTGTCATCCCAGTGCTCCATGATATCTTTCTTCACAATTCTAGATGACCACTGTCATCACAATGCCCCATGACACCTGTCTTCACATTTCGCCATGGCCCTTGTCATCGCAATGCTCCATGAACCGTGTCATCACAATATTCCAGCACACTTTTCGTCACAATGATCCTTGACCACATTCATCTGAATACTCCATGGCCTATGTATTCACAATTGTTCATGGCCCCTGAAATCAAATTGCTCCATGTTCCCTTTCTAACAATGCTCCATGACCACTGTCAACACATTGTCCATGACGCCTGTCATCACAATGCTCCATGGCCCCTTTCATCACTATGCTCCATGATCCCTGTCATCACAATGTTCTAGAACAATTGTCATCACAATGCTCCATGACCCCTGTAATCACAATGCTCCATTCCCTTTTCATCACAGTGCTACAGAATTCTGGTCATCACAATATTCCATAACCGTGTCATCACAATGCTCTATGACCCCTGTCATCACAATGCTCCACGACACTTGTCATCACAATGATGCATGACCACATTCATCAAATGCTTCATGACCACTGTCATCACAATGCTCGATGACCCTTGTCATCACAATGCTCCATGCCGTTGTGATCAGAATGATCCTTGGCCCCTCTAATCACAATGGTCCATGCCCATTTTATCACAATGCTCCAGAATTCTTGTCTTCTTAATGTTCCATGGCCGTGTCATCACAATGCCCCATGACCCCTGTCATCACAATGCTCCATGGCCCCTGTCATCCAAGTGCTCCATGATATCTTTCTTCACAATTCTAGATGACCACTGTCATCACAATGCCCCATGACACCTGTCTTCACATTTCGCCATGGCCCTTGTCATCGCAATGCTCCATGAACCGTGTCATCACAATATTCCAGCACACTTTTCGTCACAATGATCCTTGACCACATTCATCTGAATACTCCATGGCCTATGTATTCACAGTTGTTCATGGCCCCTGAAATCAAATTGCTCCATGTTCCCTTTCTAACAATGCTCCATGACCACTGTCAACACAATTTCCCATGACGCCTGTCATCACAATGCTCCATGGCCCCTTTCATCACTATGCTCCATGATCCCTGTCATCACAATGTTCTAGAACAATTGTCATCACAATGCTCCATGACCCCTGTAATCACAATGCTCCATTCCCTATCCATCACAGTGCTACAGAATTCTGGTCATCACAATATTCCATAACCGTGTCATCACAATGCTCTATGACCCCTGTCATCACAATGCTCCACGACACTTGTCATCACAATGATGCATGACCACATTCATCAAATGCTTCATGACCACTGTCATCACAATGCTGGATGACCCTTGTCATCACAATGCTCCATGCCGTTGTGATCAGAATGCTCCTTGGCCCCTCTAATCACAATGGTCCATGCCCATTTTATCACAATGCTCCAGAATTCTTGTCTTCATAATGTTCCATGGCCGTGTCATCACAATGCCCCATGACCCCTCTCATCACAATGCTCCATGGCCCCTGTCATCCAAGTGCTCCATGATATCTTTCTTCACAATTCTAGAGGACCACTGTCATCACAATGCCCCATGACACATGTCTTCACATTTCGCCATGGCCCTTGTCATCCCAATGCTCCATGAACCGTGTCATCACAATATTCCAGGACACTTTTCGTCACAATGATCCTTGACCACATTCATCTGAATACTCCATGGCCTATGTATTCACAATTTTTCATGGCCCCTGAAATTAAATTGCTCCATTTTCTTTTTCTAACAATGCTCCATGACCACTGTCAACACAATGTCCCATGACGCCTATCATCACAATGCTCCATGGCCCCTTTCATCACTATGCTCCATGATCCCTGTCATCACAATGTTCTAGAACAATTTTCATCACAATGCTCCATGACCCCTGTAATCACAATGCTCCATTCCCTTTTCATCACAGTGCTACAGAATTCTGGTCATCACAATATTCCATAACCGTGTCATCACAATGCTCTATGACCCCTGTCATCACAATGCTCCACGACACTTGTCATCACAATGATCCATGACCACATTCATCACAATGCTTCATGACCACTGTCATCACAATGCTCGATGACCCTTGTCATCACAATGCTCCATGCCGTTTTCATCAGAATGCTCCTTGGCCCCTCTAATCACAATGGTCCATGCCCTTTTTATCACAATGCTATAGAATTCTTTCATCATAATGTTCCATGGCCGTGTCATCACAATGCCCCATGATCCCTGTCATCACAATGTTCCATGTACCCTATCATCACAGTGCTCCATGATATCTTTCTTCACAATTCTAGATGACCACTGTCATCACAATGCCCCATGACACCTGTCTTCACATTTCGCCATGGCCCTTGTCATCGCAATGCTCCATGAACCGTGTCATCACAATATTCCAGTACACTTTTCGTCACAATGATCCTTGACCACATTCATCTGAATACTCCATATCCTATATATTCACAATTCTTCATGGCCCCTGAAATCAAATTGCTCCATGTTCACTTTCTAACAATGCTCCATGACCATTGTCAACACAATGTCCCATGACGCCTGTCATCACAATGCTCCATGGCCCCTTTCATCACTATGCTCCATGATCCCTGTCATCACAATGTTCTAGAACAATTGTCAACACAATGCTCCATGTCCCCTGTAATCACAATGCTCCATTCCCTTTTCATCACAGTGCTACAGAATTCTGGTCATCACAATATTCCATAACCGTGTCATCACAATGCTCTATGACCCCTGTCATCACAATGTTCCACGACACTTGTCATCACAATGATCCATGACCACATTCATCACAATGCTTCATGACCACTGTCATCACAATGCTCGATGACCCTTGTCATCACAATACTCCATGCCGTTGTCATCAGAATGCTCCTTGGCCCCTGTAATCACAATGGTCCATGCCCTTTTTATCACAATGCACCAGAATTCTTGTCATCATAATGTTCCATGGCCGTGTCATCAAAATGCCCCATGATCCCTGTCATCACAATGTTCCATGGCCCCTGTCATCCCAGTGCTCCATGATATCTTTCTTCACAATTCTAGATGAACACTGATATCACAATGCCCCATGACACCTGTCTTCACATTTCGCCATGGCCCTTGTCATCGCAATGCTCCATGAACCGTGTCATCACAACATTATAGGACACATTTCGTCACAATGATCCTTGACCACATTCATCTGAATACTCCATGGCGTATGTATTCACAATTTTTCATGGCCCCTGAAATCAAATTGCTCCATGTTTCCTTTCTAACAATACTCCATGACCACTATCAACACAATGTCCCATAAGCCTCTCATCACAATGCTCCATGGCCCCTTTCATCACTATGCTCCATGATCCCTGTCTTCACAATGTTCTAAACAATTGTCATCACAATGCTCCATGACCCCTGTAATCACAATGCTCCATTCCCTTTTCTTCACAGTGCTACAGAATTCTGGTCATCACAATATTCCATCACCGTGTCATCACAATGCTCTATGTCCCCTGTCATCACAATGCTCCTCGACACTTGTCATCACAATGATGCATGACCACTGTCATCACAATGCTCGATGACCCTTGTCATCACAATGCTCCATGCCGTTGTGATCAGAATGCTCCTTGGCCCCTCTAATCACAATGGTCCATGCCCATTTTATCACAATGCTCCAGAATTCTTCTCATCATAATGTTCCATGGCTGTGTCATCACAATGCCCCATGACCCCTGTCATCACAATGCTCCATGGCCCCTGTCATCCCAGTGCCCCATGATATCTTTCTTCACAATTCTAGATGACCACTGTCATCACAATGCCCCATGACACCAGTCTTCACATTTCGCCATGGTCCTTGTCATCGCAATGCTCCATGAACCGTGTCATCACAATATTCCAGGACACTTTTCGTCACAATGATCCTTGACCACATTCATCTGAATACTCCATGGCCTATGTATTCACAATTGTTCATGGCCCCTGAAATCAAATTGCTCCATGTTCCCTTTCTAACAATGCTCCATGACCACTGTCAACACAATGTCCCATGACGCCTGTCATCACAATGCTCCATGGCCCATTTCATCACTATGCTCCATGATCCCTGTCATCACAATGTTCTAGAACAATTGTCATCACAATGCTCCATGACCCCTGTAATCACAATGCTCCATTTCCTTTTCATCACAGTGCTACAGAATTCTGGTCATCACAATATTCAATAACCGTGTCATCAAAATGCTCTATGACCCCTGTCATCACAATGCTCCACGACACTTTTCATCACAATGATCCATGACCACATTCATCACAATGCTTCATGACCACTGTCATCACAATGCTCGATGACCCTTGTCATCACAATGCTCCATGCCGTTTTCATCAGAATGCTCCTTGGCCCCTCTAATCACAATGGTCCATGCCCTTTTTATCACAATGCTCCAGAATTCTTGTCATCATAATGTTCCATGGCCGTGTCATCACAATGCAACATGACCCCTGTCATCACAATGCTCCATGGCCCCTGTCATCCCAGTGCTCCATGATATCTTTCTTCACAATTCTAGATGACCACTGTCATCACAATGCCCCATGACACCTGTCTTCACATTTCGCCATGGCCCTTGTCATCGCAATGCTCCATGAACCGTGTCATCACAATATTCCAGCACACTTTTCGTCACAATGATCCTTGACCACATTCATCTGAATACTCCATGGCCTATGTATTCACAGTTGTTCATGGCCCCTGAAATCAAATTGCTCCATGTTCCCTTTCTAACAATGCTCCATGACCACTGTCAACACAATTTCCCATGACGCCTGTCATCACAATGCTCCATGGCCCCTTTCATCACTATGCTCCATGATCCCTGTCATCACAATGTTCTAGAACAATTGTCATCACAATGCTCCATGACCCCTGTAATCACAATGCTCCATTCCCTATCCATCACAGTGCTACAGAATTCTGGTCATCACAATATTCCATAACCGTGTCATCACAATGCTCTATGACCCCTGTCATCACAATGCTCCACGACACTTGTCATCACAATGATGCATGACCACATTCATCAAATGCTTCATGACCACTGTCATCACAATGCTGGATGACCCTTGTCATCACAATGCTCCATGCCGTTGTGATCAGAATGCTCCTTGGCCCCTCTAATCACAATGGTCCATGCCCATTTTATCACAATGCTCCAGAATTCTTGTCTTCATAATGTTCCATGGCCGTGTCATCACAATGCCCCATGACCCCTCTCATCACAATGCTCCATGGCCCCTGTCATCCAAGTGCTCCATGATATCTTTCTTCACAATTCTAGAGGACCACTGTCATCACAATGCCCCATGACACATGTCTTCACATTTCGCCATGGCCCTTGTCATCCCAATGCTCCATGAACCGTGTCATCACAATATTCCAGGACACTTTTCGTCACAATGATCCTTGACCACATTCATCTGAATACTCCATGGCCTATGTATTCACAATTTTTCATGGCCCCTGAAATTAAATTGCTCCATTTTCTTTTTCTAACAATGCTCCATGACCACTGTCAACACAATGTCCCATGACGCCTATCATCACAATGCTCCATGGCCCCTTTCATCACTATGCTCCATGATCCCTGTCATCACAATGTTCTAGAACAATTTTCATCACAATGCTCCATGACCCCTGTAATCACAATGCTCCATTCCCTTTTCATCACAGTGCTACAGAATTCTGGTCATCACAATATTCCATAACCGTGTCATCACAATGCTCTATGACCCCTGTCATCACAATGCTCCACGACACTTGTCATCACAATGATCCATGACCACATTCATCACAATGCTTCATGACCACTGTCATCACAATGCTCGATGACCCTTGTCATCACAATGCTCCATGCCGTTTTCATCAGAATGCTCCTTGGCCCCTCTAATCACAATGGTCCATGCCCTTTTTATCACAATGCTATAGAATTCTTTCATCATAATGTTCCATGGCCGTGTCATCACAATGCCCCATGATGCCTGTCATCACAATGTTCCATGTACCCTATCATCACAGTGCTCCATGATATCTTTCTTCACAATTCTAGATGACCACTGTCATCACAATGCCCCATGACACCTGTCTTCACATTTCGCCATGGCCCTTGTCATCGCAATGCTCCATGAACCGTGTCATCACAATATTCCAGTACACTTTTCGTCACAATGATCCTTGACCACATTCATCTGAATACTCCATATCCTATATATTCACAATTCTTCATGGCCCCTGAAATCAAATTGCTCCATGTTCACTTTCTAACAATGCTCCATGACCATTGTCAACACAATGTCCCATGACGCCTGTCATCACAATGCTCCATGGCCCCTTTCATCACTATGCTCCATGATCCCTGTCATCACAATGTTCTAGAACAATTGTCAACACAATGCTCCATGTCCCCTGTAATCACAATGCTCCATTCCCTTTTCATCACAGTGCTACAGAATTCTGGTCATCACAATATTCCATAACCGTGTCATCACAATGCTCTATGACCCCTGTCATCACAATGTTCCACGACACTTGTCATCACAATGATCCATGACCACATTCATCACAATGCTTCATGACCACTGTCATCACAATGCTCGATGACCCTTGTCATCACAATACTCCATGCCGTTGTCATCAGAATGCTCCTTGGCCCCTCTAATCACAATGGTCCATGCCCTTTTTATCACAATGCACCAGAATTCTTGTCATCATAATGTTCCATGGCCGTGTCATCAAAATGCCACATGATCCCTGTCATCACAATGTTCCATGGCCCCTGTCATCCCAGTGCTCCATGATATCTTTCTTCACAATTCTAGATGAACACTGATATCACAATGCCCCATGACACCTGTCTTCACATTTCGCCATGGCCCTTGTCATCGCAATGCTCCATGAACCGTGTCATCACAACATTATAGGACACATTTCGTCACAATGATCCTTGACCACATTCATCTGAATACTCCATGGCGTATGTATTCACAATTTTTCATGGCCCCTGAAATCAAATTGCTCCATGTTTCCTTTCTAACAATACTCCATGACCACTATCAACACAATGTCCCATAAGCCTCTCATCACAATGCTCCATGGCCCCTTTCATCACTATGCTCCATGATCCCTGTCTTCACAATGTTCTAAACAATTGTCATCACAATGCTCCATGACCCCTGTAATCACAATGCTCCATTCCCTTTTCTTCACAGTGCTACAGAATTCTGGTCATCACAATATTCCATCACCGTGTCATCACAATGCTCTATGTCCCCTGTCATCACAATGCTCCTCGACACTTGTCATCACAATGATGCATGACCACATTCATCACAATGCTTCATGACCACTGTCATCACAATGCTCGATGACCCTTGTCATCACAATGCTCCATGCCGTTGTGATCAGAATGCTCCTTGGCCCCTCTAATCACAATGGTCCATGCCCATTTTATCACAATGCTCCAGAATTCTTCTCATCATAATGTTCCATGGCTGTGTTATCACAATGCCCCATGACCCCTGTCATCACAATGCTCCATGGCCCCTGTCATCCCAGTGCTCCATGATATCTTTCTTCACAATTCTAGATGACCACTGTCATCACAATGCCCCATGACACCTGTCTTCACATTTTGCCATGGCCCTTGTCATCGCAATGCTCCATGAACCGTGTCATCACAATATTCCAGGACACTTTTCGTCACAATGATCCTTGACCACATTCATCTGAATACTCCATGGCGTATGTATTCGCAATTTTTCATTGCCCCTGAAATCAAATTGCTCCATGTTCCCTTTCTAACAATGCTCCATGACCACTGTCAACACATTGTCCCATGACGCCTGTCATCACAATGCTCCATGGCCCCTTTCATCACTATGCTCCATGATCCCTGTCATCACAATGTTCTAGAACAATTGTCATCACAATGCTCCATGACCCCTGTAATCACAATGCTCCATTCCCTTTTCATCACTCTGCTACAAAAATCTGGTTATCACAACATTCCATAAACGTGTCATCACAATGCTCTATGTCCCCTGTCATCACAATTCTCCACGACACTTGTCATCACAATGATCCATGACCACATTCATCACAATGCTTCATGACCACTGTCATCACAATGCTCGATGACCCTTGTCATCACAATGCTCCATGCCGTTGTGATCAGAATGCTCCTTGGCCCCTCTAATCACAATGGTCCATGCCAATTTTATCACAATGCTCCTGAATTCTTGTCATCATAATGTTCCATGGCTGTGTCATCACAATGACCCATGACCCCTGTCATCACAATGCTCCATGGCGCCTGTCATCCCAGTGCTCCATGATATCTTTCTTCACAATTCTAGATGACCACTGTCATCACAATGCCCCATGACACCTGTCTTCAGATTTCGCCATGGCCCTTGTCATCGCAATGCTCCATGAACCATGTCATCACAATATTCCAGCACACTTCTGGTCACAATGATCCTTGACCACATTCATCTGAATACTCCATGGCCTATGTATTCACAATTGTTCATGGCCTCTGAAATCAAATTGCTCCATGTTCCCTTTCTAACAGTGCTCCATGTCCACTGTCAACACAATGTCCCATGACGCCTGTCAACACAAATCTCCATTGCCCCTTTCATCACTAGGCTCCATGATCCCGGTCATCACAATGTTCTAGAACAATTGTCATCACAATGCTCCATGACCCCTGTAATCACAATTCTCCATTCCCTTTTCATCACTGTGCTACAGAAATCTGGTTATCACAACATTCCATAACCGTGTCATCACAATTCTCTATGACCCCTGTCATCACAATGCTCCACGACAATTGTCATCACAATGATGCATGACCACATTCATCACAATGCTTCATGACCATTATCATCAGAATGCTCGATGACCCGTGTCATCACAATGCTCCATGCCGTTGTCATCAGAATGCTCCTTGGCCACTCTAATCACCATGGTCCATAACCTTTTTATCACAATGCTCCAGAATTCTTGTCATTATAATGTTCCATGGCCGTGTCATCAAAATGCCCCATGACCCCTGTCATCACAATGTTCCATGGCCCCTGTCATCCCAGTGCTCCATGATATCTTTCTTCACAATTCTAGATGAACACTGATATCACAATGCCCCATGACACCTGTCTTCACATTTCGCCATGGCCCTTGTCATCGCAATGCTCCATGAACCGTGTCATCACAACATTATAGGACACTTTTCGTCACAATGATCCTTGACCACATTCATCTGAATACTCCATGGCGTATGTATTCACAATTTTTCATGGCCCCTGAAATCAAATTGCTCCATGTTTCCTTTCTAACAATACTCCATGACCACTATCAACACAATGTCCCATAAGCCTGTCATCACAATGCTCCATGGCCCCTTTCATCACTATGCTCCATGATCCCTGTCATCACAATGTTCTAGAACAATTGTCATCACAATGCTCCATGACCCCTGTAATCACAATGCTCCATTCCATTTTCATCACAGTGCTACAGAATTCTGGTCATCACAATATTGCATAACCGTGTCATCACAATGCTCTATGACCCCTGTCATCACAATGCTCCACCACACTAGTCATCACAATGATCCATGACCACATTCATCACAATGCTTCATGACAACTGTCATCACAATGCTCGATGACCCTTGTCATCACAATGCTCCATGCCGTTGTCATCAGAATGCTCCTTGGCCCCTCTAATCACAATGGTCCATGACCTTTTTATCACAATGCTCCAGAATTCTTGTCATCATAATGTTCCATGGCCGTGTCATCACAATGCCACATGACCCCTGTCATCACAATGTTCCATGGCCCCTGTCATCCCAGTGCTCCATGATATCTTTCTTCACAATTCTAGATGACCACTGTCATCACAATGCCCCATGACACCTGTCTTCACATTTTGCCATGGCCCTTGTCATCGCAATGCTCCATGAACCGTGTCATCACAATATTCCAGGACACTTTTCGTCACAATGATCCTTGACCACATTCATCTGAATACTCCATGGCGTATGTATTCGCAATTTTTCATGGCCCCTGAAATCAAACTGCTCCATGTTCCCTTTCTACCAATGCTCCATGTCCACTGTCAACACAATGTCCCATGACGCCTGTCAACACAAATCTCCATTGCCCCTTTCATCACTATGCTCCATGATCCCTGTCATCACAATGTTCTAGAACAATTGTCATCACAATGATCCATGACCCCTGTAATCACAATGCTCCATTCTCTTTTCATCACTGTGCTACAGAATTCTGGTCATCACAATATTCCATCACCGTGTCATCACAATGCTCTATGTCCCCTGTCATCACAATGCTCCTCGACACTTGTCATCACAATGATGCATGACCACATTCATCACAATGCATCATGACCACTGTCATCACAATGCTCCATGCCGTTGTCATCAGAATGCTCCTTGGCCCCTCTAATCACAATGGTCCATGCCCTTTTTATCACAATGCTCCAGAATTCTTCTCATCATAATGTTCCATGGCCGTGTCATCACAATGCCCCATGACCCCTGTCATCACAGTGCTCCATGGCCCCTGTCATCCCAGTGCCCCATGATATCTTTCTTCACAATTCTAGATGACCACTGTCATCACAATGCCCCATGACACCAGTCTTCACATTTCGCCATGGCCCTTGTCATCGCAATGCTCCATGAACCGTGTCATCACAATATTCCAGGACACTTGTCGTCACAATGATCCTTGACCACATTCATCTGAATACTCCATGGCCTATGTATTCACAATTGTTCATGGCCCCTGAAATCAAATTGCTCCATATTCCCTTTCTAACAATGCTCCATGACCACTGTCAACACAATGTCCCATGACGCCTGTCATCACAATGCTCCATGGCTCCTTTAATCACTATGCTCCATGATCCCTGTCTTCACAATGTTCTAAACAATTGTCATCACAATGCTCCATGACCCCTGTAATCACAATGCTCCATTCCCTTTTCATCACAGTTCTACAGAATTCTGGTCATCAAATTATTCCATAACCGTGTCATCACAATGCTCTATGACCCCTGTCATCACAATGCTCCACGACAATTGTCATCACAATGATCCATGACCACATTCATCACAATGCTTCATGACCACTGTCATCACAAAGCTCGATGACACTTGTCATCACAATGCTCCATGCCGTTGTCATCAGAATGCTCCTTGGCCCCTCTAATCACAATGGTCCATGCCCATTTTATCACAATGCTCCAGAATTCTTTCATCATAATGTTCCATGGCCGTGTCATCACAATGCCCCATGATCCCTGTCATCACAATGTTCCATGTACCCTATCATCACAGTGCTCCATGATATCTTTCTTCACAATTCTAGATGACCACTGTCATCTCAATGCCCCATGACACCTGTCTTCACATTTCGCCATGGCCCTTGTCATCGCAATGCTCCATGAACCGTGTCATCACAATATTCCAGTACACATTTCGTCACAATGATCCTTGACCACATTCATCTGAATACTCCATATCCTATATATTCACAATTCTTCATGGCCCCTGAAATCAAATTGCTCCATGTTCCCTTTCTAACAATGCTCCATGACCACTGTCAACACAATGTCCCATGACGCCTGTCATCACAATGCTCCATGGCCCCTTTCATCACTATGCTCCATGATCCCTGTCATCACAATGTTCTAGAACAATTGTCAACACAATGCTCCATGTCCCCTCTAATCACAATGCTCCATTCCCTTTTCATCACAGTGCTACAGAATTCTGGTCATCACAATATTCCATAACCGTGTCATCACAATGCTCTATGACCCCTGTCATCACAATGTTCCACGACACTTGTCATCACAATGATCCATGACCACATTCATCACAATGCTTCATGACCACTGTCATCACAATGCTCGAAGACCCTTGTCATCACAATACTCCATGCCGTTGTCATCAGAATGCTCCTTGGCCCCTCTAATCACAATGGTCCATGCCCTTTTTATCACAATGCACCAGAATTCTTGTCATCATAATGTTCCATGGCCGTGTCATCAAAATGCCCCATGACCCCTGTCATCACAATGTTCCATGGCCCCTGTCATCCCAGTGCTCCATGATATCTTTCTTCACAATTCTAGATGAACACTGATATCACAATGCCCCATGACACCTGTCTTCACATTTCGCCATGGCCCTTGTCATCGCAATGCTCCATGAACCGTGTCATCACAACATTATAGGACACTTTTCGTCACAATGATCCTTGACCACATTCATCTGAATACTCCATGGCGTATGTATTCACAATTTTTCATGGCCCCTGAAATCAAATTGCTCCATGTTTCCTTTCTAACAATACTCCATGACCACTATCAACACAATGTCCCATAAGCCTGTCATCACAATGCTCCATGGCCCCTTTCATCACTATGCTCCATGATCCCTGTCATCACAATGTTCTAGAACAATTGTCATCACAATGCTCCATGACCCCTGTAATCACAATGCTCCATTCCATTTTCATCACAGTGCTACAGAATTCTGGTCATCACAATATTGCATAACCGTGTCATCACAATGCTCTATGACCCCTGTCATCACAATGCTCCACCACACTAGTCATCACAATGATCCATGACCACATTCATCACAATGCTTCATGACAACTGTCATCACAATGCTCGATGACCCTTGTCATCACAATGCTCCATGCCGTTGTCATCAGAATGCTCCTTGGCCCCTCTAATCACAATGGTCCATGACCTTTTTATCACAATGCTCCAGAATTCTTGTCATCATAATGTTCCATGGCCGTGTCATCACAATGCCACATGACCCCTGTCATCACAATGTTCCATGGCCCCTGTCATCCCAGTGCTCCATGATATCTTTCTTCACAATTCTAGATGACCACTGTCATCACAATGCCCCATGACACCTGTCTTCACATTTTGCCATGGCCCTTGTCATCGCAATGCTCCATGAACCGTGTCATCACAATATTCCAGGACACTTTTCGTCACAATGATCCTTGACCACATTCATCTGAATACTCCATGGCGTATGTATTCGCAATTTTTCATGGCCCCTGAAATCAAACTGCTCCATGTTCCCTTTCTACCAATGCTCCATGTCCACTGTCAACACAATGTCCCATGACGCCTGTCAACACAAATCTCCATTGCCCCTTTCATCACTATGCTCCATGATCCCTGTCATCACAATGTTCTAGAACAATTGTCATCACAATGATCCATGACCCCTGTAATCACAATGCTCCATTCTCTTTTCATCACTGTGCTACAGAATTCTGGTCATCACAATATTCCATCACCGTGTCATCACAATGCTCTATGTCCCCTGTCATCACAATGCTCCTCGACACTTGTCATCACAATGATGCATGACCACATTCATCACAATGCATCATGACCACTGTCATCACAATGCTCCATGCCGTTGTCATCAGAATGCTCCTTGGCCCCTCTAATCACAATGGTCCATGCCCTTTTTATCACAATGCTCCAGAATTCTTCTCATCATAATGTTCCATGGCCGTGTCATCACAATGCCCCATGACCCCTGTCATCACAGTGCTCCATGGCCCCTGTCATCCCAGTGCCCCATGATATCTTTCTTCACAATTCTAGATGACCACTGTCATCACAATGCCCCATGACACCAGTCTTCACATTTCGCCATGGCCCTTGTCATCGCAATGCTCCATGAACCGTGTCATCACAATATTCCAGGACACTTGTCGTCACAATGATCCTTGACCACATTCATCTGAATACTCCATGGCCTATGTATTCACAATTGTTCATGGCCCCTGAAATCAAATTACTCCATATTCCCTTTCTAACAATGCTCCATGACCACTGTCAACACAATGTCCCATGACGCCTGTCATCACAATGCTCCATGGCTCCTTTAATCACTATGCTCCATGATCCCTGTCTTCACAATGTTCTAAACAATTGTCATCACAATGCTCCATGACCCCTGTAATCACAATGCTCCATTCCCTTTTCATCACAGTTCTACAGAATTCTGGTCATCACAATATTCCATAACCGTGTCATCACAATGCTCTATGACCCCTGTCATCACAATGCTCCACGACAATTGTCATCACAATGATCCATGACCACATTCATCACAATGCTTCATGACCACTGTCATCACAAAGCTCGATGACCCTTGTCATCACAATGCTCCATGCCGTTGTCATCAGAATGCTCCTTGGCCCCTCTAATCACAATGGTCCATGCCCATTTTATCACAATGCTCCAGAATTCTTTCATCATAATGTTCCATGGCCGTGTCATCACAATGCCCCATGATCCCTGTCATCACAATGTTCCATGTACCCTATCATCACAGTGCTCCATGATATCTTTCTTCACAATTCTAGATGACCACTGTCATCTCAATGCCCCATGACACCTGTCTTCACATTTCGCCATGGCCCTTGTCATCGCAATGCTCCATGAACCGTGTCATCACAATATTCCAGTACACTTTTCGTCACAATGATCCTTGACCACATTCATCTGAATACTCCATATCCTATATATTCACAATTCTTCATGGCCCCTGAAATCAAATTGCTCCATGTTCCCTTTCTAACAATGCTCCATGACCACTGTCAACACAATGTCCCATGACGCCTGTCATCACAATGCTCCATGGCCCCTTTCATCACTATGCTCCATGATCCCTGTCATCACAATGTTCTAGAACAATTGTCAACACAATGCTCCATGTCCCCTGTAATCACAATGCTCCATTCCCTTTTCATCACAGTGCTACAGAATTCTGGTCATCACAATATTCCATAACCGTGTCATCACAATGCTCTATGACCCCTGTCATCACAATGTTCCACGACACTTGTCATCACAATGATCCATGACCACATTCATCACAATGCTTCATGACCACTGTCATCACAATGCTCGAAGACCCTTGTCATCACAATACTCCATGCCGTTGTCATCAGAATGCTCCTTGGCCCCTCTAATCACAATGGTCCATGCCCTTTTTATCACAATGCACCAGAATTCTTGTCATCATAATGTTCCATGGCCGTGTCATCAAAATGCCCCATGACCCCTGTCATCACAATGTTCCATGGCCCCTGTCATCCCAGTGCTCCATGATATCTTTCTTCACAATTCTAGATGAACACTGATATCACAATGCCCCATGACACCTGTCTTCACATTTCGCCATGGCCCTTTTCATCGCAATGCTCCATGAACCGTGTCATCACAACATTATAGGACACTTTTCGTCACAATGATCCTTGACCACATTCATCTGAATACTCCATGGCGTATGTATTCACAATTTTTCATGGCCCCTGAAATCAAATTGCTCCATGTTTCCTTTCTAACAATACTCCATGACCACTATCCACACAATGACCCATAAGCCTGTCATCACAATGCTCCATGGCCCCTTTCATCACTATGCTCCATGATCCCTGTCATCACAATGTTCTAGAACAATTGTCATCACAATGCTCCATGACCCCTGTAATCACAATGCTCCATTCCATTTTCATCACAGTGCTACAGAATTCTGGTCATCACAATATTGCATAACCGTGTCATCACAATGCTCTATGACCCCTGTCATCACAATGCTCCACCACACTAGTCATCACAATGATCCATGACCACATTCATCACAATGCTTCATGACAACTGTCATCACAATGCTCGATGACCCTTGTCATCACAATGCTCCATGCCGTTGTCATCAGAATGCTCCTTGGCCCCTCTAATCACAATGGTCCATGACCATTTTATCACAATGCTCCAGAATTCTTGTCATCATAATGTTCCATGGCCGTGTCATCACAATGCCACATGACCCCTGTCATCACAATGTTCCATGGCCCCTGTCATCCCAGTGCTCCATGATATCTTTCTTCACAATTCTAGATGACCACTGTCATCACAATGCCCCATGACACCTGTCTTCACATTTTGCCATGGCCCTTGTCATCGCAATGCTCCATGAACCGTGTCATCACAATATTCCAGGACACTTTTCGTCACAATGATCCTTGACCACATTCATCTGAATACTCCATGGCGTATGTATTCGCAATTTTTCATGGCCCCTGAAATCAAACTGCTCCATGTTCCCTTTCTACCAATGCTCCATGTCCACTGTCAACACAATGTCCCATGACGCCTGTCAACACAAATCTCCATTGCCCCTTTCATCACTATGCTCCATGATCCCTGTCATCACAATGTTCTAGAACAATTGTCATCACAATGATCCATGACCCCTGTAATCACAATGCTCCATTCTCTTTTCATCACTGTGCTACAGAATTCTGGTCATCACAATATTCCATCACCGTGTCATCACAATGCTCTATGTCCCCTGTCATCACAATGCTCCTCGACACTTGTCATCACAATGATGCATGACCACATTCATCACAATGCATCATGACCACTGTCATCACAATGCTCCATGCCGTTGTCATCAGAATGCTCCTTGGCCCCTCTAATCACAATGGTCCATGCCCTTTTTATCACAATGCTCCAGAATTCTTCTCATCATAATGTTCCATGGCCGTGTCATCACAATGCCCCATGACCCCTGTCATCACAGTGCTCCATGGCCCCTGTCATCCCAGTGCCCCATGATATCTTTCTTCACAATTCTAGATGACCACTGTCATCACAATGCCCCATGACACCAGTCTTCACATTTCGCCATGGCCCTTGTCATCGCAATGCTCCATGAACCGTGTCATCACAATATTCCAGGACACTTGTCGTCACAATGATCCTTGACCACATTCATCTGAATACTCCATGGCCTATGTATTCACAATTGTTCATGGCCCCTGAAATCAAATTACTCCATATTCCCTTTCTAACAATGCTCCATGACCACTGTCAACACAATGTCCCATGACGCCTGTCATCACAATGCTCCATGGCTCCTTTAATCACTATGCTCCATGATCCCTGTCTTCACAATGTTCTAAACAATTGTCATCACAATGCTCCATGACCCCTGTAATCACAATGCTCCATTCCCTTTTCATCACAGTTCTACAGAATTCTGGTCATCACAATATTCCATAACCGTGTCATCACAATGCTCTATGACCCCTGTCATCACAATGCTCCACGACAATTGTCATCACAATGATCCATGACCACATTCATCACAATGCTTCATGACCACTGTCATCACAAAGCTCGATGACCCTTGTCATCACAATGCTCCATGCCGTTGTCATCAGAATGCTCCTTGGCCCCTCTAATCACAATGGTCCATGCCCATTTTATCACAATGCTCCAGAATTCTTTCATCATAATGTTCCATGGCCGTGTCATCACAATGCCCCATGATCCCTGTCATCACAATGTTCCATGTACCCTATCATCACAGTGCTCCATGATATCTTTCTTCACAATTCTAGATGACCACTGTCATCTCAATGCCCCATGACACCTGTCTTCACATTTCGCCATGGCCCTTGTCATCGCAATGCTCCATGAACCGTGTCATCACAATATTCCAGTACACTTTTCGTCACAATGATCCTTGACCACATTCATCTGAATACTCCATATCCTATATATTCACAATTCTTCATGGCCCCTGAAATCAAATTGCTCCATGTTCCCTTTCTAACAATGCTCCATGACCACTGTCAACACAATGTCCCATGACGCCTGTCATCACAATGCTCCATGGCCCCTTTCATCACTATGCTCCATGATCCCTGTCATCACAATGTTCTAGAACAATTGTCAACACAATGCTCCATGTCCCCTGTAATCACAATGCTCCATTCCCTTTTCATCACAGTGCTACAGAATTCTGGTCATCACAATATTCCATAACCGTGTCATCACAATGCTCTATGACCCCTGTCATCACAATGTTCCACGACACTTGTCATCACAATGATCCATGACCACATTCATCACAATGCTTCATGACCACTGTCATCACAATGCTCGAAGACCCTTGTCATCACAATACTCCATGCCGTTGTCATCAGAATGCTCCTTGGCCCCTCTAATCACAATGGTCCATGCCCTTTTTATCACAATGCACCAGAATTCTTGTCATCATAATGTTCCATGGCCGTGTCATCAAAATGCCCCATGACCCCTGTCATCACAATGTTCCATGGCCCCTGTCATCCCAGTGCTCCATGATATCTTTCTTCACAATTCTAGATGAACACTGATATCACAATGCCCCATGACACCTGTCTTCACATTTCGCCATGGCCCTTTTCATCGCAATGCTCCATGAACCGTGTCATCACAACATTATAGGACACTTTTCGTCACAATGATCCTTGACCACATTCATCTGAATACTCCATGGCGTATGTATTCACAATTTTTCATGGCCCCTGAAATCAAATTGCTCCATGTTTCCTTTCTAACAATACTCCATGACCACTATCCACACAATGACCCATAAGCCTGTCATCACAATGCTCCATGGCCCCTTTCATCACTATGCTCCATGATCCCTGTCATCACAATGTTCTAGAACAATTGTCATCACAATGCTCCATGACCCCTGTAATCACAATGCTCCATTCCATTTTCATCACAGTGCTACAGAATTCTGGTCATCACAATATTGCATAACCGTGTCATCACAATGCTCTATGACCCCTGTCATCACAATGCTCCACCACACTAGTCATCACAATGATCCATGACCACATTCATCACAATGCTTCATGACAACTGTCATCACAATGCTCGATGACCCTTGTCATCACAATGCTCCATGCCGTTGTCATCAGAATGCTCCTTGGCCCCTCTAATCACAATGGTCCATGACCATTTTATCACAATGCTCCAGAATTCTTGTCATCATAATGTTCCATGGTCGTGTCATCACAATGCCACATGACCCCTGTCATCACAATGTTCCATGGCCCCTGTCATCCCAGTGCTCCATGATATCTTTCTTCACAATTCTAGATGACCACTGTCATCACAATGCCCCATGACACCTGTCTTCACATTTTGCCATGGCCCTTGTCATCGCAATGCTCCATGAACCGTGTCATCACAATATTCCAGGACACTTTTCGTCACAATGATCCTTGACCACATTCATCTGAATACTCCATGGCGTATGTATTCGCAATTTTTCATGGCCCCTGAAATCAAACTGCTCCATGTTCCCTTTCTACCAATGCTCCATGTCCACTGTCAACACAATGTCCCATGACGCCTGTCAACACAAATCTCCATTGCCCCTTTCATCACTATGCTCCATGATCCCTGTCATCACAATGTTCTAGAACAATTGTCATCACAATGATCCATGACCCCTGTAATCACAATGCTCCATTCTCTTTTCATCACTGTGCTACAGAATTCTGGTCATCACAATATTCCATAACCGTGTCATCACAATGCTCTATGACCCCTGTCATCACAATGCTCCACGACACTTGTCATCACAATGATCCATGACCACATTCATCACAATGCTTCATGACCACTGTCATCACAATGCTCGATGACCCTTGTCATCACAATGCTCCATGCCGTTGTCATCAGAATGCTCCTTGGTCCCTCTAATCACAATGGTCCATGCCCTTTTTATCACAATGCTCCAGAATTCTTTCATCATAATATTCCATGGCCGTGTCATCACAATGCCCCATGACCCCTGTCATCACAATGCTCCATGGCCCCTATCATCACAGTGCTCCATGATATCTTTCTTCACAATTCTAGATGACCACTGTCATCTCAATGCCCCATGACACCTGTCTTCACATTTCGCCATGGCCCTTGTCATCGCAATGCTCCATGAACCGTGTCATCACAATATTCTAGTACACTTTTCGTCACAATGATCCTTGACCACATTCATCTGAATACTCCATATCCTATATATTCACAATTCTTCATGGCCCCTGAAATCAAATTGCTCCATGTTCCCTTTCTAACAATGCTCCATGACCACTGTCAACACAATGTCCCATGACGCCTGTCATCACAATGCTCCATGGCCCCTTTCATCACTATGCTCCATGATCCCTGTCATCACAATGTTCTAGAAAAATTGTCAACACAATGCTCCATGAACCCTGTAATCACAATGCTCCATTCCCTTTTCATCACAGTGCTACAGAATTCTGGTCATCACAATATTCCATAACCGTGTCATCACAATGCTCTATGACCCCTGTCATCACAATGTTCCACGACACTTGTCATCACAATGATCCATGACCACATTCATCACAATGCTTCATGACCACTGTCATCACAATGCTCGATGACCCTTGTCATCACAATACTCCATGCCGTTGTCATCAGAATGCTCCTTGGCCCCTCTAATCACAATGGTCCATGCCATTTTTATCACAATGCTCCAGAATTCTTGTCATCATAATGTTCCATGGCCGTGTCATCAAAATGCCCCATGACCCCTGTCATCACAATGTTCCATGGCCCCTGTCATCCCAGTGCTCCATGATATCTTTCTTCACAATTCTAGATGAACACTGATATCACAATGCCCCATGACACCTGTCTTCACATTTCGCCATGGCCCTTGTCATCGCAATGCTCCATGAACCGTGTCATCACAACATTATAGGACACTTTTCGTCACAATGATCCTTGACCACATTCATCTGAATACTCCATGGCGTATGTATTCACAATTTTTCATGGCCCCTGAAATCAAATTGCTCCATGTTTCCTTTCTAACAATACTCCATGACCACTATCAACACAATGTCCCATAAGCCTGTCATCACAATGCTCCATGGCCCCTTTCATCACTATGCTCCATGATCCCTGTCTTCACAATGTTCTAGAACAATTGTCATCACAATGCTCCATGACCCCTGTAATCACAATGCTCCATTCCCTTTTCATCACAGTGCTACAGAATTCTGGTCATCACAATATTCCATCACCGTGTCATCACAATGCTCTATGTCCCCTGTCATCACAATGCTCCTCGACACTTGTCATCACAATGATGCATGACCACATTCATCACAATGCTTCATGACCACTGTCATCACAATGCTCCATGCCGTTGTCATCAGAATGCTCCTTGGCCCCTCTAATCACAATGGTCCATGCCCTTTTTATCACAATGCTCCAGAATTCTTCTCATCATAATGTTCCATGGCCGTGTCATCACAATGCCCCATGACCCCTGTCATCACAATGCTCCATGGCCCCTGTCATCCCAGTGCCCCATGATATCTTTCTTCACAATTCTAGATGACCACTGTCATCACAATGCCCCATGACACCAGTCTTCACATTTCGCCATGGCCCTTGTCATCGCAATGCTCCATGAACCGTGTCATCACAATATTCCAGGACACTTTTCGTCACAATGATCCTTGACCACATTCATCTGAATACTCCATGGCCTATGTATTCACAATTGTTCATGGCCCCTGATATCAAATTGCTCCATGTTCCCTTTCTAACAATGCTCCATGACCACTGTCAGCACAATGTCCCATGACGCCTGTCATCACAATGCTCCATGGCCCCTTTAATCACTATGCTCCATGATCCCTGTCTTCACAATGTTCTAAACAATTGTCATCACAATGCTCCATGACCCCTGTAATCACAATGCTCCATTCCCTTTTCATCACAGTGCTACAGAATTCTGGTCATCACAATATTCCATAACCGTGTCATCACAATGCTCTATGACCCCTGTCATCACAATGCTCCACGACAATTGTCATCACAATGATCCATGACCACATTCATCACAATGCTTCATGACCACTGTCATCACAAAGCTCGATGACCCTTGTCATCACAATGCTCCATGCCGTTGTCATCAGAATGCTCCTTGGCCCCTCTAATCACAATGGTCCATGCCCATTTTATCACAATGCTCCAGAATTCTTGTCATCATAATGTTCCATGGCCGTGTCATCACAATGACCCATGACCCCTGTCATCACAATGCTCCATGGCCCCTGTCATCCCAGTGCTCCATGATATCTTTCTTCACAATTCTAGATGACCACTGTCATCACAAAGCCCCATGACACCTGACTTCACATTTCGCCATGGCCCTTGTCATCGCAATGCTCCATGAACCGTGTCATCACAATATTCCAGCACACATTTCGTCACAATGATCCTTGACCACATTCATCTGAATACTCCATGGCCTTAGTATTCACAATTGTTCATGGCCCCTGAAATCAAATTGCTCCATGTTCCCTTTCTAACAATGCTCCATGACCACTGTCAACACAATGTCCCATGACGCCTGTCAACACAAATCTCCATTGCCCCTTTCATCACTATGCTCCATGATCCCTGTCATCACAATGTTCTAGAACAATTGTCATCACAATGCTCCATGACCCCTGTAATCACAAAGCTCCATTCCCTTTTCATCACTGTGCTACAGAATTCTGGTCATCACAATATTCCATAACCGTGTCATCACAATGCTCTATGACCCCTGTCATCACAATGCTCCACGACAATTGTCATCACAATGATGCATGACCACATTCATCACAATGCTTCATGACCACTATCATCACAATGCTCGATGACCCTTGTCATCACAATGCTCCATGCCGTTGTCATCAGAATGCACCTTGGCCCCTCTAATCACCATGGTCCATAACCTTTTTATCAAATTGCTCCAGAATTCTTGTCATTATAGTGTTCCATGGCCGTGTCATCACAATGCCCCATGACCCCTGTCATCACAATGCTCCATGGCCCCTGTCATCCCAGTGCTCCATGATATCTTTCTTCACAATTCTAGATGACCACTGTCATCACAATGCCCCATGACACCTGTCTACACATTTCGCCATGGCCCTTGTCATCGCAATGCTCCATGAACCGTGTCATCACAATATTCCAGGACACTTGTCGTCACAATGATCCTTGACCACATTCATCTGAATACTCCATGGCCTATGTATTCACAATTGTTCATGGCCCCTGAAATCAAATTGCTCCATGTTCCCTTTCTAACAATGCTCCATGACCACTGTCAACACAATGTCCCATGACGCCTGTCATCACAATGCTCCATGGCCCCTTTAATCACTATGCTCCATGATCCCTGTCTTCACAATGTTCTAAACAATTGTCATCACAATGCTCCATGACCCCTGTAATCACAATGCTCCATTCCCTTTTCATCACAGTGCTACAGAATTCTGGTCATCACAATATTCCATAACCGTGTCATCACAATGCTCTATGACCCCTGTCATCACAATGCTCCACGACAATTGTCATCACAATGATCCATGACCACATTCATCACAATGCTTCATGACCACTGTCATCACAAAGCTCGATGACCCTTGTCATCACAATGCTCCATGCCGTTGTCATCAGAATGCTCCTTGGCCCCTCTAATCACAATGGTCCATGCCCATTTTATCACAATGCTCCAGAATTCTTTCATCATAATGTTCCATGGCCGTGTCATCACAATGCCCCATGATCCCTGTCATCACAATGTTCCATGTACCCTATCATCCCAGTGCTCCATGATATCTTTCTTCACAATTCTAGATGAACACTGATATCACAATGCCCCATGACACCTGTCTTCACATTTCGCCATGGCCCTTGTCATCGCAATGCTCCATGAACCGTGTCATCACAACATTATAGGACACTTTTCGTCACAATGATCCTTGACCACATTCATCTGTATACTCCATGGCGTATGTATTCACAATTTTTCATGGCCCCTGAAATCAAATTGCTCCATGTTTCCTTTCTAACAATACTCCATGACCACTATCAACACAATGTCCCATAAGCCTGTCATCACAATGCTCCATGGCCCCTTTCATCACTATGCTCCATGATCCCTGTCATCACAAGGTTCTAGAACAATTGTCATCACAATGCTCCATGACCCCTGTAATCACAATGCTCCATTCCGTTTTCATCACAGTGCTACAGAATTCTGGTCATCACAATATTGCATAACCGTGTCATCACAATGCTCTATGACCCCTGTCATCACAATGCTCCACCACACTACTCATCACAATGATCCATGACCACATTCATCACAATGCTTCATGACAACTGTCATCACAATGCTCGATGACCCTTGTCATCACAATGCTCCATGCCGTTGTCATCACAATGCTCCTTGGCCCCTCTAATCACAATGGTCCATGACCTTTTTATCACAATGCTCCAGAATTCTTTTCATCATAATGTTCCATGGCCGTGTCATCACAATGCCACATGACCCCTGTCATCACAATGTTCCATGGCCCCTGTCATCCCAGTGCTCCATGATATCTTTCTTCACAATTCTATATGGCCACTGTCATCACAATGCCCCATGACACCTGTCTTCACATTTTGCCATGGCCCTTGTCATCGCAATGCTCCATGAACCGTGTCATCACAATATTCCAGGACACTTTTCGTCACAATGATCCTTGACCACATTCATCTGAATACTCCATGGCGTATGTATTCGCAATTTTTCATGGCCCCTGAAATCAAACTGCTCCATGTTCCCTTTCTACCAATGCTCCATGTCCACTGTCAACACAATGTCCCATGACGCCTGTCAACACAAATCTCCATTGCCCCTTTCATCACTATGCTCCATGATCCCTGCCATCACAATGTTCTAGAACAATTGTCATCACAATGATCCATGACCCCTGTAATCACAATGCTCCATTCTCTTTTCATCACTGTGCTACAGAATTCTGGTCATCACAATATTCCATAACCGTGTCATCACAATGCTTTATGACCCCTGTCATCACAATGCTCCACGACACTTGTGATCACAATGATCCATGACCACATTCATCACAATGCTTCATGACCACTGTCATCACAATGCTCGATGACCCTGGTCATCACAATGCTCCATGCCGTTTTCATCAGAATGCTCCTTGGTCCCTCTAATCACAATGGTCCATGCCCTTTTTATCACAATGCTCCAGAATTCTTTCATCATAATGTTCCATGGCCGTGTCATCACAATGCCCCATGATCCCTGTCATCACAATGTTCCATGTACCCTATCATCACACTGCTCCCTGATATCTTTCTTCACAATTCTAGATGACCACTGTCATCTCAATGCCCCATGACACCTGTCTTCACATTTCGCCATGGCCCTTGTCATCGCAATGCTCCATGAACCGTGTCATCACAATATTCCAGTACACTTTTCGTCACAATGATCCTTGACCACATTCATCTGAATACTCCATATCCTATATATTCACAATTCTTCATGGCCCCTGAAATCAAATTGCTCCATGTTCCCTTTCTAACAATGCTCCATGACCACTGTCAACACAATGTCCCATGACGCCTGTCATCACAATGCTCCATGGCCCCTTAAATCACTATGCTCCATGATCCCTGTCATCACAATGTTCTAGAACAATTGTCAACACAATGCTCCATGTCCCCTGTAATCACAATGCTCCATTCCCTTTTCATCACAGTGCTACAGAATTCTGGTCATCACAATATTCCATAACCGTGTCATCACAATGCTCTATGACCCCTGTCATCACAATGTTCCACGACACTTGTCATCACAATGATCCATGACCACATTCATCACAATGCTTCATGACCACTGTCATCACAATGCTCGATGACACTTGTCATCACAATACTCCATGCCGTTGTCATCAGAATGCTCCTTGGCCCCTCTAATCACAATGGTCCATGCCCTTTTTATCACAATGCACCAGAATTCTTGTCATCATAATGTTCCATGGCCGTGTCATCAAAATGCCCCATGACCCCTGTCATCACAATGTTCCATGGCCCCTGTCATCCCAGTGCTCCATGATATCTTTCTTCACAATTCTAGATGAACACTGATATCACAATGCCCCATGACACCTGTCTTCACATTTCGCCATGGCCCTTGTCATCGCAATGCTCCATGAACCGTGTCATCACAACATTATAGGACACTTTTCGTCACAATGATCCTTGACCACATTCATCTGAATACTCCATGGCGTATGTATTCACAATTTTTCATGGCCCCGGAAATCAAATTGCTCCATGTTTCCTTTCTAACAATACTCCATGACCACTATCAACACAATGTCCCATGACGCCTGTCATCACAATGCTCCATGGCCCCTTTCATCACTATGCTCCATGATCCCTGTCTTCACAATGTTCTAAACAATTGTCATCACAATGCTCCATGACCCCTCTAATCACAATGCTCCATTCCCTTTTCATCACAGTGCTACAGAATTCTGGTCATCACAATATTCCATCACCGTGTCATCACAATGCTCTATGTCCCCTGTCATCACAATGCTCCTCGACACTTGTCATCACAATGATGCATGACCACATTCATCACAATGCTTCATGACCACTGTCATCACAATGCTCCATGCCGTTGTCATCAGAATGCTCCTTGGCCCCTCTAATCACAATGGTCCATGCCCTTTTTATCACAATGCTCCAGAATTCTTCTCATCATAATGTTCCATGGCCGTGTCATCACAATGCCCCATGACCCATGTCATCACAATGCTCCATGGCCCCTGTCATCCCAGTGCCCCATGATATCTTTCTTCACAATTCTAGATGACCACTGTCATCACAATGCCCCATGACACCAGTCTTCACATTTCGCCATGGCCCTTGTCATCGCAATGCTCCATGAACCGTGTCATCACAATATTCCAGGACACTTTTCGTCACAATGATCCTTGACCACATTCATCTGAATACTCCATGGCCTATGTATTCACAATTGTTCATGGCCCCTGAAATCAAATTGCTCCATGTTCCCTTTCTAACAATGCTCCATGACCACTGTCAACACAATGTCCCATGACGCCTGTCATCACAATGCTCCATGGCCCCTTTCATCACTATGCTCCATGATCCCTGTCTTCACAATGTTCTAAACAATTGTCATCACAATGCTCCATGACCCCTGTAATCACAATGCTCCATTCCCTTTTCATCACAGTGCTACAGAATTCTGGTCATCACAATATTCCATAACCGTGTCATCACAATGCTCTATGACCCCTGTCATCACAATGCTCCACGACAATTGTCATCACAATGATCCATGACCACATTCATCACAATGCTTCATGACCACTGTCATCACAAAGCTCGATGACCCTTGTCATCACAATGCTCCATGCCGTTGTCATCAGAATGCTCCTTGGCCCCTCTAATCACAATGGTCCATGTCCATTTTATCACAATGCTCCAGAATTCTTGTCATCATAATGTTCCATGGCCGTGTCATCACAATGCCCCATGACCCCTGTCATCACAATGCTCCATGGCCCCTGTCATCCAAGTGCTCCATGATATCTTTCTTCACAATTCTAGATGACCACTGTCATCACAAAGCCCCATGACACCTGTCTTCACATTTCGCCATGGCCCTTGTCATCGCAATGCTCCATGAACCGTGTCATCACAATATTCCAGCACACTTTTCGTCACAATGATCCTTGACCACATTCATCTGAATACTCCATGGCCTTAGTATTCACAATTGTTCATGGCCCCTGAAATCAAATTGCTCCATGTTCCCTTTCTAACAATGCTCCATGACCACTGTCAACACATTGTCCCATGACGCCTGTCATCACAATGATCCATGGCCCCTTTCATCACTATGCTCCATGATCCCTGTCATCACAATGTTCTAGAACAATTGTCATCACAATGCTCCATGACCCATGTAATCACAATGCTCCATTCCCTTTTCATCACAGTGCTACAGAATTCTGGTCATCACAATATTCCATAACCGTGTCATCACAATGCTCTATGATCCCTGTCATCACAATGCTCCACGACACTTGTCATCACAATGATGCATGACCACATTCATCACAATGCTTCATGACCACTGTCATCACAATGCTCGATGACCCTTGTCATCACAATGCTCCATGCCGTTGTGATCAGAATGCTCCTTGGCCCCTCTAATCACAATGGTCCATGCCCATTTTATCACAATGCTCCAGAATTATTGTCTTCATAATGTTCCATGGCCGTGTCATCACAATGCCCCATGACCCCTGTCATCACAATGCTCCATGGCGCCTGTCATCCCAGTGCTCCATGATATCTTTCTTCACAATTCTAGAGGACCACTGTCATCACAATGCCCCATGACACATGTCTTCACATTTCGCCATGGCCCTTGTCATCCCAATGCTCCATGAACCGTGTCATCACAATATTCCAGGACAATTTTCGTCACAATGACCCTTGACCACATTCATCTGAATACTCCATGGCGTATGTATTCGCAATTTTTCATGGCCCCTGAAATCAAATTGCTCCATGTTCCCTTTCTAACAATGTTCCATGTCCACTGTCAACACAATGTCCCATGACGCCTGTCAACACAAATCTCCATTGCCCCTTTCATCACTATGCTCCATGATCCCTGTCATCACAATGTTCTAGAACAATTGTCATCACAATGCTCCATGACCCCTGTAATCACAAAGCTCCATTCCCTTTTCATCACTGTGCTACAGAATTCTGGTCATCACAATATTCCATAACCGTGTCATCACAATGCTCTATGACCCCTGTCATCACAATGCTCCACGACAATTGTCATCACAATGATGCATGACCACATTCATCACAATGCTTCATGACCACTATCATCACAATGCTCGATGACCCTTGTCATCACAATGCTCCATGCCGTTGTCATCAGAATGCACCTTGGCCCCTCTAATCACCATGGTCCATAACCTTTTTATCAAATTGCTCCAGAATTCTTGTCATTATAGTGTTCCATGGCCGTGTCATCACAATGCCCCATGACCCCTGTCATCACAATGCTCCATGGCCCCTGTCATCCCAGTGCTCCATGATATCTTTCTTCACAATTCTAGATGACCACTGTCATCACAATGCCCCATGACACCTGTCTACACATTTCGCCATGGCCCTTGTCATCGCAATGCTCCATGAACCGTGTCATCACAATATTCCAGGACACTTGTCGTCACAATGATCCTTGACCACATTCATCTGAATACTCCATGGCCTATGTATTCACAATTGTTCATGGCCCCTGAAATCAAATTGCTCCATGTTCCCTTTCTAACAATGCTCCATGACCACTGTCAACACAATGTCCCATGACGCCTGTCATCACAATGCTCCATGGCCCCTTTAATCACTATGCTCCATGATCCCTGTCTTCACAATGTTCTAAACAATTGTCATCACAATGCTCCATGACCCCTGTAATCACAATGCTCCATTCCCTTTTCATCACAGTGCTACAGAATTCTGGTCATCACAATATTCCATAACCGTGTCATCACAATGCTCTATGACCCCTGTCATCAGAATGCTCCACGACACTTGTCATCATAATGATCCATGACCACATTCATCACAATGCTTCATGACCACTGTCATCACAATGCTCGATGACCCTTGTCATCACAATGCTCCATGCCGTTGTCATCAGAATGCTCCTTGGCCCCTCTAATCACAATGGTCCATGCCCATTTTATTACAATGCTCCAGAATTCTTGTCATCATAATGTTCCATGGCTGTGTCATCACAATGATCCATGACCCCTGTCATCACAATGCTCCATGGCCCCTGTCATCCCAGTGCTCCATGATATCTTTCTTCACAATTCTAGATGACCACTGTCATCACAATGCCCCATGACACCTGTCTTCACATTTTGCCATGGCCCTTGTCATCGCAATGCTCCATGAACCGTGTCATCACAATATTCCAGGACACTTTTCGTCACAATGATCCTTGACCACATTCATCTGAATACTCCATGGCCTATGTATTCGCAATTTTTCATGGCCCCTGAAATCAAATTGCTCCATGTTCCCTTTCTAACAATGCTCCATGACCACTGTCAACACATTGTCCCATGACGCCTGTCATCACAATGCTCCATGGCCCCTTTCATCACTATGCTCCATGATCCCTGTCATCACAATGTTCTAGAACAATTGTCATCACAATGCTCCATGACCCCTGTAATCACAATGCTCCATTCCCTTTTCATCACTGTGCTACAGAAATCTGGTTATCACAACATTCCATAACCGTGTCATCACAATGCTCTATGACCCCTGTCATCACAATGCTCCACGACAATTGTCATCACAATGATGCATGACCACATTCATCACAATGCTTCATGACCACTATCATCACAATGCTCGATGACCCTTGTCATCACAATGCTCCATGCCGTTGTCATCAGAATGCTCCTTGGCCCCTCTAATCACCATGGTCCATAACCTTTTTATCACAATGCTCCAGAATTCTTGTCATTATAATGTTCCATGGCCGTGTCATCACAATGCCCCATGACCCCTGTCATCACAATGCTCCATGGCCCCTGTCATCCCAGTGCTCCATGATATCTTTCTTCACAATTCTAGATGACCACTGTCATCACAAAGCCCCATGACACCTGTCTTCACATTTCGCCATGGCCCTTGTCATCGCAATGCTCCATGAACCGTGTCATCACAATATTCCAGCACACTTTTCGTCACAATGATCCTTGAATACATTCATCTGAATACTCCATGGCCTTTGTATTCACAATTGTTCATGGCCCCTGAAATCAAATTGCTCCATGTTCCCTTTCTAACAATGCTCCATGACCACTGTCAACACATTGTCCCATGACGCCTGTCATCACAATGCTCCATGGCCCCTTTCATCACTATGCTCCATGATCCCTGTCATCACAATGTTCTAGAACAATTGTCATCACAATGCTCCATGACCAATGTAATCACAATGCTCCATTCCCTTTTCATCACAGTGCTACAGAATTCTGGTCATCACAATATTCCATAACCGTGTCATCACAATGCTCTATGACCCCTGTCATCACAATGCTCCACGACACTTGTCATCACAATGATCCATGACCACTTTCATCACAATGCTTCATGACCACTGTCATCACAATGCTCGATGACCCTTGTCATCACAATGCTCCATGCCGTTGTGATCAGAATGCTCCTTGGCCCCTCTAATCACAATGGTCCATGCCCATTTTATCACAATGCTCCAGAATTCTTGTCTTCATAATGTTCCATGGCCGTGTCATCACAATGCCCCATGACCCCTGTCATCACAATGCTCCATGGCCCCTGTCATCCAAGTGCTCCATGATATCTTTCTTCACAATTCTAGAGGACCACTGTCATCACAATGCCCCATGACACATGTCTTCACATTTCGCCATGGCCCTTGTCATCCCAATGCTCCATGAACCGTGTCATCACAATATTCCAGGACAATTTTCGTCACAATGACCCTTGACCACATTCATCTGAATACTCCATGGCGTATGTATTCGCAATTTTTCATGGCCCCTGAAATCAAATTGCTCCATGTTCCCTTTCTAACAATGTTCCATGTCCACTGTCAACACAATGTCCCATGACGCCTGTCAACACAAATCTCCATTGCCCCTTTCATCACTATGCTCCATGATCCCTGTCATCACAATGTTCTAGAACAATTGTCATCACAATGCTCCATGACCCCTGTAATCACAAAGCTCCATTCCCTTTTCATCACTGTGCTACAGAATTCTGGTCATCACAGTATTCCATAACCGTGTCATCACAATGCTCTATGACCCCTGTCATCACAATGCTCCACGACAATTGTCATCACAATGATGCATGACCACATTCATCACAATGCTTCATGACCACTATCATCACAATGCTCGATGACCCTTGTCATCACAATGCTCCATGCCGTTGTCATCAGAATGCACCTTGGCCCCTCTAATCACCATGGTCCATAAACTTTTTATCAAATTGCTCCAGAATTCTTGTCATTATAGTGTTCCATGGCCGTGTCATCACAATGCCCCATGACCCCTGTCATCACAATGCTCCATGGCCCCTGTCATCCCAGTGCTCCATGATATCTTTCTTCACAATTCTAGATGACCACTGTCATCACAATGCCCCATGACACCTGTCTACACATTTCGCCATGGCCCTTGTCATCGCAATGCTCCATGAACCGTGTCATCACAATATTCCAGGACACTTGTCGTCACAATGATCCTTGACCACATTCATCTGAATACTCCATGGCCTATGTATTCACAATTGTTCAGGGCCCCTGAAATCAAATTGCTCCATGTTCCCTTTCTAACAATGCTCCATGACCACTGTCAACACAATGTCCCATGACGCCTGTCATCACAATGCTCCATGGCCCCTTTAATCACTATGCTCCATGATCCCTGTCTTCACAATGTTCTAAAAAATTGTCATCACAATGCTCCATGACCCCTGTAATCACAATGCTCCATTCCCTTTTCATCACAGTGCTACAGAATACTGGTCATCACAATATTCCATAACCGTGTCATCACAATGCTCTATGACCCCTGTCATCACAATGCTCCACGTCACTTGTCATCATAATGATCCATGACCACATTCATCACAATGCTTCATGACCACTGTCATCACAATGCTCGATGACCCTTGTCATCACAATGCTCCATGCCGTTGTGATCAGAATGCTCCTTGGCACCTCTAATCACAATGGTCCATGCCCTTTTTATCACAATGCTCCAGAATTCTTGTCATCATAATGTTCCATGGCCGTTTCATCACAATGCCCCGTGACTCCTGTCATCACAATGCCCCATGACACCTGTCTTCACATTTCGCCATGGCCCTTGTCATCGCAATGCTCCATGAACCGTGTCATCACAATATTCCAGGACACTTTTCGTCACAATGATCCTTGACCACATTCATCTGAATACTCCATGGCCTATGTATTCACAATTGTTCATGGCCCCTGAAATCAAATTGCTCCATGTTCCCTTTCTAACAATGCTCCATGACCACTGTCAACACAATGTCCCATGACGCCTGTCATCACAATGCTCCATGGCCCCTTTCATCACTATGCTCCATGATCCCTGTCATCACAATGTTCTAGAACAATTGTCATCACAATGCTCCATGACCCCTCTAATCACAAAGCTCCATTCCCTTTTCATCACAGTGCTACAGAATTCTGGTCATCACAATATTCCATAACCGTGTCATCACAATGCTCTATGACCCCTGTCATCACAATGCTCCACGACAATTGTCATCACAATGATCCATGACCACATTCATCACAATGCTTCATGACCACTGTCATCACAAAGCTCGATGACCCTTGTCATCACAATGCTCCATGCCGTTGTCATCAGAATGCTCCTTGGCCCCTCTAATCACAATGGTCCATGCCCATTTTATCACAATGCTCCAGAATTCTTGTCATCATAATGTTCCATGGCCGTGTCATCACAATGACCCATGACCCCTGTCATCACAATGCTCCATGGCCCCTGTCATCCCAGTGCTCCATGATATCTTTCTTCACAATTCTAGATGACCACTGTCATCACAAAGCCCCATGACACCTGTCTTCACATTTCGCCATGGCCCTTGTCATCGCAATGCTCCATGAACCGTGTCATCACAATATTCCAGCACACTTTTCGTCACAATAATCCTTGAATACATTCATCTGAATACTCCATGGCCTTTGTATTCACAATTGTTCATGGCCCCTGAAATCAAATTGCTCCATGTTCCCTTTCTAACAATGCTCCATGACCACTGTCAACACATTGTCCCATGACGCCTGTCATCACAATGCTCCATGGCCCCTTTCATCACTATGCTCCATGATCCCTGTCATCACAATGTTCTAGAACAATTGTCATCACAATGCTCCATGACCCATGTAATCACAATGCTCCATTCCCTTTTCATCACAGTGCTACAGAATTCTGGTCATCACAATATTACATAACCGTGTCATCACAATGCTCTATGACCCCTGTCATCACAATGCTCCACGACACTTGTCATCACAATGATCCTTGACCACATTCATCACAATGCTTCATGACCACTGTCATCACAATGCTCGATGACCCTTGTCATCACAATGCTCCATGCCGTTGTGATCAGAATGCTCCTTGGCCCCTCTAATCACAATGGTCCATGCCCATTTTATCACAATGCTCCAGAATTCTTGTCTTCATAATGTTCCATGGCCGTGTCATCACAATGCCCCATGACCCCTGTCATCACAATGCTCCATGGCCCCTGTCATCCAAGTGCTCCATGATATCTTTCTTCACAATTCTAGAGGACCACTGTCATCACAATGCCCCATGACACATGTCTTCACATTTCGCCATGGCCCTTGTCATCCCAATGCTCCATGAACCGTGTCATCACAATATTCCAGGACAATTTTCGTCACAATGACCCTTGACCACATTCATCTGAATACTCCATGGCGTATGTATTCGCAATTTTTCATGGCCCCTGAAATCAAATTGCTCCATGTTCCCTTTCTAACAATGTTCCATGTCCGCTGTCAACACAATGTCCCATGACGCCTGTCAACACAAATCTCCATTGCCCCTTTCATCACTATGCTCCATGATCCCTGTCATCACAATGTTCTAGAACAATTGTCATCACAATGCTCCATGACCCCTGTAATCACAAAGCTCCATTCCCTTTTCATCACTGTGCTACAGAATTCTGGTCATCACAGTATTCCATAACCGTGTCATCACAATGCTCTATGACCCCTGTCATCACAATGCTCCACGACAATTGTCATCACAATGATGCATGACCACATTCATCACAATGCTTCATGACCACTATCATCACAATGCTCGATGACCCTTGTCATCACAATGCTCCATGCCGTTGTCATCAGAATGCACCTTGGCCCCTCTAATCACCATGGTCCATAACCTTTTTATCAAATTGCTCCAGAATTCTTGTCATTATAGTGTTCCATGGCCGTGTCATCACAATGCCCCATGACCCCTGTCATCACAATGCTCCATGGCCCCTGTCATCCCAGTGCTCCATGATATCTTTCTTCACAATTCTAGATGACCACTGTCATCACAATGCCCCATGACACCTGTCTACACATTTCGCCATGGCCCTTGTCATCGCAATGCTCCATGAACCGTGTCATCACAATATTCCAGGACACTTGTCGTCACAATGATCCTTGACCACATTCATCTGAATACTCCATGGTCTATGTATTCACAATTGTTCATGGCCCCTGAAATCAAATTGCTCCATGTTCCCTTTCTAACAATGCTCCATGACCACTGTCAACACAATGTCCCATGACGCCTGTCATCACAATGCTCCATGGCCCCTTTAATCACTATGCTCCATGATCCCTGTCTTCACAATGTTCTAAACAATTGTCATCACAATGCTCCATGACCCCTGTAATCACAATGCTCCATTCCCTTTTCATCACAGTGCTACAGAATTCTGGTCATCACAATATTCCATAACCGTGTCATCACAATGCTCTATGACCCCTGTCATCACAATGCTCCACGACACTTGTCATCATAATGATCCATGACCACATTCATCACAATGCTTCATGACCACTGTCATCACAATGCTCGATGACCCTTGTCATCACAATGCTCCATGCCGTTGTGATCGGAATGCTCCTTGGCCCCTCTAATCACAATGGTCCATGCCCATTTTTTTACAATGCTCCAGAATTTTTGTCATCATAATGTTCCATGGCTGTGTCATCACAATGACCCATGACCCCTGTCATCACAATGCTCCATGGCCCCTGTCATCCCAGTGCTCCATGATATCTTTCTTCACAATTCTAGATGACCACTGTCATCACAATGCCCCATGACACTTGTCTTCACATTTTGCCATGGCCCTTGTCATCGCAATGCTCCATGAACCGTGTCATCACAATAATCCAGGACACTATTCGTCACAATGATCCTTGACCACATTCATCTGAATAGTCCATGGCGTATGTATTCGCAATTTTTCATGGCCCCTGAAATCAAATTGTTCCATGTTCCCTTTCTAACAATGCTCCATGACCACTGTCAACACATTGTTCCATGACGCCTGTCATCACAATGCTCCATGGCCCCTTTCATCACTATGCTCCATGATCCCTGTCATCACAATGTTCTAGAACAATTGTCATCACAATGCTCCATGACCCCTCTAATCACAAAGCTCCATTCCCTTTTCATCACAGTGCTACAGAATTCTGGTCATCACAATATTCCATACCCGTGTCATCACAATGCTCTATGACCCCTGTCATCACAATGCTCCACGACAATTGTCATCACAATGATCCATGACCACATTCATCACAATGCTTCATGACCACTGTCATCACAAAGCTCGATGACCCTTGTCATCACAATGCTCCATGCCGTTGTCATCAGAATGCTCCTTGGCCCCTCTAATCACAATGGTCCATGCCCATTTTATCACAATGCTCCAGAATTCTTGTCATCATAATGTTCCATGGCCGTGTCATCACAATGACCCATGACCCCTGTCATCACAATGCTCCATGGCCCCTGTCATCCCAGTGCTCCATGATATCTTTCTTCACAATTCTAGATGACCACTGTCATCACAAAGCCCCATGACACCTGTCTTCACATTTCGCCATGGCCCTTGTCATCGCAATGCTCCATGAACCGTGTCATCACAATATTCCAGCACAATTTTCGTCACAATGATCCTTGACCACATTCATCTGAATACTCCATGGCCTTTGTATTCACAATTGTTCATGGCCCCTGAAATCAAATTGCTCCATGTTCCCTTTCTAACAATGCTCCATGACCACTGTCAACACATTGTCCCATGACGCCTGTCATCACAATGCTCCATGGCCCCTTTCATCACTATGCTCCATGATCCCTGTCATCACAATGTTCTAGAACAATTGTCATCACAATGCTCCATGACCCCTGTAATCACAATGCTCCATTCCCTTTTCATCACAGTGCTACAGAATTCTGGTCATCACAATATTCCATAACCGTGTCATCACAATGCTCTATGACCCCTGTCATCACAATGCTCCACGACACTTGTCATCACAATGATCCATGACCACATTCATCACAATGCTTCATGACCACTGTCATCACAATGCTCGATGACCCTTGTCATCACAATGCTCCATGCCGTTGTGATCAGAATGCTCCTTGGCCCCTCTAATCACAATGGTCCATGCCCATTTTATCACAATGCTCCAGAATTCTTGTCTTCATAATGTTCCATGGCCGTGTCATCACAATGCCCCATGACCCCTGTCATCACAATGCTCCATGGCCCCTGTCATCCCACTGCTCCATGATATCTTTCTTCACAATTCTAGAGGACCACTGTCATCACAATGCCCCATGACACATGTCTTCACATTTCGCCATGGCCCTTGTCATCCCAATGCTCCATGAACCGTGTCATCACAATATTCCAGGACAATTTTCGTCACAATGACCCTTGACCACATTCATCTGAATACTCCATGGCGAATGTATTCGCAATTTTTCATGGCCCCTGAAATCAAATTGCTCCATGTTCCCTTTCTAACAATGTTCCATGTCCACTGTCAACACAATGTCCCATGACGCCTGTCAACACAAATCTCCATTGCCCCTTTCATCACTATGCTCCATGATCCCTGTCATCACAATGTTCTAGAACAATTGTCATCACAATGCTCCATGACCCCTGTAATCACAAAGCTCCATTCCCTTTTCATCACTCTGCTACAGAATTCTGGTCATCACAGTATTCCATAACCGTGTCATCACAATGCTCTATGACCCCTGTCATCACAATGCTCCACGACAATTGTCATCACAATGATGCATGACCACATTCATCACAATGCTTCATGACCACTATCATCACAATGCTCGATGACCCTTGTCATCACAATGCTCAATGCCGTTGTCATCAGAATGCACCTTGGCCCCTCTAATCACCATGGTCCATAACCTTTTTATCAAATTGCTCCAGAATTCTTGTCATTATAGTGTTCCATGGCCGTGTCATCAAATTGCCCCATGACCCCTGTCATCACAATGCTCCATGGCCCCTGTCATCCCAGTGCTCCATGATATCTTTCTTCACAATTCTAGATGACCACTGTCATCACAATGCCCCATGACACCTGTCTACACATTTCGCCATGGCCCTTGTCATCGCAATGCTCCATGAACCGTGTCATCACAATATTCCAGGACACTTGTCGTCACAATGGTCCTTGACCACATTCATCTGAATACTCCATGGCCTATGTATTCACAATTGTTCATGGCCCCTGAAATCAAATTGCTCCATGTTAACTTTCTAACAATGCTCCATGACCACTGTCAACACAATGTCCCATGACGCCTGTCATCACAATGCTCCATGGCCCCTTTAATCACTATGCTCCATGATCCCTGTCTTCACAATGTTCTAAATAATTGTCATCACAATGCTCCATGACCCCTGTAATCACAATGCTCCATTCCCTTTTCATCACAGTGCTACAGAATTCTGGTCATCACAATATTCCATAACCGTGTCATCACAATGCTCTATGACCCCTGTCATCACAATGCTCCACGACACTTGTCATCATAATGATCCATTACCACATTCATCACAATGCTTCATGACCACTGTCATCACAATGCTCGATGACCCTTGTCATCACAATGCTCCATGCCGTTGTGATCAGAATGCTCCTTGGCCCCTCTAATCACAATGTCCATGCCCATTTTATTACAATGCTCCAGAATTCTTTTCATCATAATGTTCCATGGCTGTGTCATCACAATGACCCATGACCCCTGTCATCACAATGCTCCATGGCCCCTGTCATCCCAGTGCTCCATGATATCTTTCTTCACAATTCTAGATGACCACTGTCATCACAATGCCCCATGACACCTGTCTTCACATTTCACCATGGCCCTTTTCATCGCAATGCTCCATGAACCGTGTCATCACAATATTCCAGGACACTTTTCGTCACAATGATCCTTGACCACATTCATCTGAATACTCCATGGCGTATGTATTCGCAATTTTTCATGGCCCCTGAAATCAAATTGTTCCATGTTCCCTTTCTAACAATGCTCCATGACCACTGTCAACACATTGTCCCATGACGCCTGTCATCACAATGCTCCATGGCCCCTTTCATCACTATGCTCCATGATCCCTGTCTTCACAATGTTCTAGAACAATTGTCATCACAATGCTCCATGACCCCTGTAATCACAATGCTCCATTCCGTTTTCATCACTGTGCTACAGAAATCTGGTTATCACAACATTCCATAACCGTGTCATCACAATGCTCTATGACCCCTGTCATCACAATGCTCCACGACAATTGTCATCACAATGATGCATGACCACATTCATCACAATGCTTCATGACCACTATCATCACAATGCTCGATGACCCTTGTCATCACAATGCTCCATGCCGTTGTCATCAGAATGCTCCTTGGCCCCTCTAATCACCATGGTCCATAACCTTTTTATCACAATGCTCCAGAATTCTTGTCATCATAATGTTCCATGGCCGTGTCATCACAATGCCCCATGACCCCTGTCAATACAATGTTCCATGGCCCCTGTCATCCCAGTGCTCCATGATATCTTTCTTCACAATTCTAGATGACCACTGTCATCACAATGCCCCATGACACCTGTCTTCACATTTTGCCATGACCCTTGTCATCGCAATGCTCCATGAACCGTGTCATCACAATATTCCAGGACACTTTTCGTCACAATGACCCTTGACCACATTCATCTGAATACTCCATGGCGTATGTATTCGCAATTTTTCATGGCCCCTGAAATCAAATTGCTCCATGTTCCCTTTCTAACAATGCTCCATGACCACTGTCAACACATTGTCCCATGACGCCTGTCATCACAATGCTCCATGGCCCCTTTCATCACTATGCTCCATGATCCCTGTCATAACAATGTTCTAGAACAATTGTCATCACAATGCTCCATGACCCCTGTAATCACAATGCTCCATTCCCTTTTCATCACAGTGCTACAGAATTCTGGTCATCACAATATTCCATAACCGAGTCATCACAATGCTCTATGACCCCTGTCATCACAATGCTCCACGACACTTGTCATCACAATGATCCATGACCACATTCATCACAATGCTTCATGACCACTGTCATCACAATGCTCGAAGACCCTTGTCATCACAATGCTCCATGCCGTTTTCATCAGAATGCTCCTTGGTCCCTCTAATCACAATGGTCCATGCCCTTTTTATCACAATGCTCCAGAATTCTTTCATCATAATGTTCCATGGCCGTGTCATCACAATGCCCCATGATCCCTGTCATCACAATGTTCCATGTACCCTATCATCACAGTGCTCCATGATATCTTTCTTCACAATTCTAGATGACCACTGTCATCACAATGCCCCATGACACCTGTCTTCACATTTCGCCATGGCCCTTGTCATCGCAATGCTCCATGAACCGTGTCATCACAATATTCCAGTACACTTTTCGTCACAATGATCCTTGACCACATTCATCTGAATACTCCATATCCTATACATTCACAATTCTTCATGGCCCCTGAAATCAAATTGCTCCATGTTCCCTTTCTAACAATGCTCCATGACCACTGTCAACACAATGTCCCATGACGCCTGTCATCACAATGCTCCATGGCCCCTTTCATCACTATGCTCCATGATCCCTGTCATCACAATGTTCTAGAACAATTGTCAACACAATGCTCCATGTCCCCTGTAATCACAATGCTCCATTCCCTTTTCATCACAGTGCTACAGAATTCTGGTCATCAAAATATTCCATAACCGTGTCATCACAATGCTCTATGACCCCTGTCATCACAATGCTCCACGACACTTGTCATCACAATGATCCATGACCACATTCATCACAATGCTTCATGACCACTGTCATCACAATGCTCGATGACCCTTGTCATCACAATACTCCATGCCGTTGTCATCAGAATGCTCCTTGGCCCCTCTAATCACAATGGTCCATGCCCTTTTTATCACAATGCACCAGAATTCTTGTCATCATAATGTTCCATGGCCGTGTCATCAAAATGCCCCATGACCCCTGTCATCACAATGTTCCATGGCCCCTGTCATCCCAGTGCTCCATGATATCTTTCTTCACAATTCTAGATGAACACTGATATCACAATGCCCCATGACACCTGTCTTCACATTTCGCCATGGCCCTTGTCATCGCAATGCTCCATGAACCGTGTCATCACAACATTATAGGACACTTTTCATCACAATGATCCTTGACCACATTCATCTGAATACTCCATGGCGTATGTATTCACAATTTTTCATGGCCCCTGAAATCAAATTGCTCCATGTTTCCTTTGTAACAATACTCCATGACCACTATCAACACAATGTCCCATAAGCCTGTCATCACAATGCTCCATGGCCCCTTTCATCACTATGCTCCATGATCCCTGTCTTCACAATGTTCTAAACAATTGTCATCACAATGCTCCATGACCCCTGTAATCACAATGCTCCATTCCCTTTTCATCACAGTGCTACAGAATTCTGGTCATCACAATATTCCATCACCGTGTCATCACAATGCTCTATGTCCCCTGTCATCACAATGCTCCTCGACACTTGTCATCACAATGATGCATGACCACATTCATCACAATGCTTCATGACCACTGTCATCACAATGCTCCATGCTGTTGTCATCAGAATGCTCCTTGGCCCCTCTAATCACAATGGTCCATGCCCTTTTTATCACAATGCTCCAGAATTCTTGTCTTCATAATGTTCCATGGCCGTGTCATCACAATGCCCCATGACCCCTGTCATCACAATGCTCCATGGCCCCTGTCATCCAAGTGCTCCATGATATCTTTCTTCACAATTCTAGAGGACCACTGTCATCACAATGCCCCATGACACATGTCTTCACATTTCGCCATGGCCCTTGTCATCCCAATGCTCCATGAACCGTGTCATCACAATATTCCAGGACAATTTTCGTCACAATGACCCTTGACCACATTCATCTGAATACTCCATGGCGTATGTATTCGCAATTTTTCATGGCCCCTGAAATCAAATTGCTCCATGTTCCCTTTCTAACAATGTTCCATGTCCACTGTCAACACAATGTCCCATGACGCCTGTCAACACAAATCTCCATTGCCCCTTTCATCACTATGCTCCATGATCCCTGTCATCACAATGTTCTAGAACAATTGTCATCACAATGCTCCATGACCCCTGTAATCACAAAGCTCCATTCCCTTTTCATCACTGTGCTACAGAATTCTGGTCATCACAGTATTCCATAACCGTGTCATCACAATGCTCTATGACCCCTGTCATCACAATGCTCCACGACAATTGTCATCACAATGATGCATGACCACATTCATCACAATGCTTCATGACCACTATCATCACAATGCTCGATGACCCTTGTCATCACAATGCTCCATGCCGTTGTCATCAGAATGCACCTTGGCCCCTCTAATCACCATGGTCCATAACCTTTTTATCAAATTGCTCCAGAATTCTTGTCATTATAGTGTTCCATGGCCGTGTCATCACAATGCCCCATGACCCCTGTCATCACAATGCTCCATGGCCCCTGTCATCCCAGTGCTCCATGATATCTTTCTTCACAATTCTAGATGACCACTGTCATCACAATGCCCCATGACACCTGTCTACACATTTCGCCATGGCCCTTGTCATCGCAATGCTCCATGAACCGTGTCATCACAATATTCCAGGACACTTGTCGTCACAATGATCCTTGACCACATTCATCTGAATACTCCATGGCCTATGTATTCACAATTGTTCATGGCCCCTGAAATCAAATTGCTCCATGTTCCCTTTCTAAAAATGCTCCATGACCACTGTCAACACAATGTCCCATGACGCCTGTCATCACAATGCTCCATGGCCCCTTTAATCACTATGCTCCATGATCCCTGTCTTCACAATGTTCTAAACAATTGTCATCACAATGCTCCATGACCCCTGTAATCACAATGCTCCATTCCCTTTTCATCACAGTGCTACAGAATTCTGGTCATCACAATATTCCATAACCGTGTCATCACAATGCTCTATGACCCCTGTCATCACAATGCTCCACGACACTTGTCATCATAATGATCCATGACCACATTCATCACAATGCTTCATGACCACTGTCATCACAATGCTCGATGACCCTTGTCATCACAATGCTCCATGCCGTTGTGATCAGAATGCTCCTTGGCCCCTCTAATCACAATGGTCCATGCCCATTTTATTACAATGCTCCAGAATTCTTGTCATCATAATGTTCCATGGCTGTGTCATCACAATGACCCATGACCCCTGTCATCACAATGCTCCATGGCCCCTGTCATCCCAGTGCTCCATGATATCTTTCTTCACAATTCTAGATGACCACTGTCATCACAATGCCCCATGACACTTGTCTTCACATTTTGCCATGGCCCTTGTCATCGCAATGCTCCATGAACCGTGTCATCACAATATTCCAGGACACTTTTCGTCACAATGATCCTTGACCACATTCATCTGAATAGTCCATGGCGTATGTATTCGCAATTTTTCATGGCCCCTGAAATCAAATTGTTCCATGTTCCCTTTCTAACAATGCTCCATGACCACTGTCAACACATTGTCCCATGACGCCTGTCATCACAATGCTCCATGGCCCCTTTAATCACTATGCTCCATGATCCCTGTCATCACAATGTTCTAGAACAATTGTCATCACAATGCTCCATGACCCCTGTAATCACAAAGCTCCATTCCCTTTTCATCACAGTGCTACAGAATTCTGGTCATCACAATATTCCATAACCGTGTCATCACAATGCTCTATGACCCCTGTCATCACAATGCTCCACGACAATTGTCATCACAATGATCCATGACCACATTCATCACAATGCTTCATGACCACTGTCATCACAAAGCTCGATGACCCTTGTCATCACAATGCTCCATGCCGTTGTCATCAGAATGCTCCTTGGCCCCTCTAATCACAATGGTCCATGCCCATTTTATCACAATGCTCCAGAATTCTTGTCATCATAATGTTCCATGGCCGTGTCATCACAATGACCCATGACCCCTGTCATCACAATGCTCCATGGCCCCTGTCATCCCAGTGCTCCATGATATCTTTCTTCACAATTCTAGATGACCACTGTCATCACAAAGCCCCATGACACCTGTCTTCACATTTCGCCATGGCCCTTGTCATCGCAATGCTCCATGAACCATGTCATCACAATATTCCAGCACACTTTTCGTCACAATGATCCTTGACCACATTCATCTGAATACTCCATGGCCTTTGTATTCACAATTGTTCATGGCCCCTGAAATCAAATTGCTCCATGTTCCCTTTCTAACAATGCTCCATGACCACTGTCAACACATTGTCCCATGACGCCTGTCATCACAATGATCCATGGCCCCTTTCATCACTATGCTCCATGATCCCTGTCATCACAATGTTCTAGAACAATTGTCATCACAATGCTCCATGACCCATGTAATCACAATGCTCCATTCCCTTTTCATCACAGTGCTACAGAATTCTGGTCATCACAATATTCCATAACCGTGTCATCACAATGCTCTATGACCCCTGTCATCACAATGCTCCACGACACGTGTCATCACAATGATGCATGACCACATTCATCACAATGCTTCATGACCACTGTCATCACAATGCTCGATGACCCTTGTCATCACAATGCTCCATGCCGTTGTGATCAGAATGCTCCTTGGCCCCTCTAATCACAATGGTCCATGCCCATTTTATCACAATGCTCCAGAATTCTTGTCATCATAATGTTCCATGGCTGTGTCATCACAATGACCCATGACCCCTGTCATCACAATGCTCCATGGCCCCTGTCATCCCAGTGCTCCATGATATCTTTCTTCACAATTCTAGATGACCACTGTCATCACAATGCCCCATGACACTTGTCTTCACATTTTGCCATGGCCCTTGTCATCGCAATGCTCCATGAACCGTGTCATCACAATATTCCAGGACACTTTTCGTCACAATGATCCTTGACCACATTCATCTGAATAGTCCATGGCGTATGTATTCGCAATTTTTCATGGCCCCTGAAATCAAATTGTTCCATGTTCCCTTTCTAACAATGCTCCATGACCACTGTCAACACATTGTCCCATGACGCCTGTCATCACAATGCTCCATGGCCCCTTTAATCACTATGCTCCATGATCCCTGTCATCACAATGTTCTAGAACAATTGTCATCACAATGCTCCATGACCCCTGTAATCACAAAGCTCCATTCCCTTTTCATCACAGTGCTACAGAATTCTGGTCATCACAATATTCCATAACCGTGTCATCACAATGCTCTATGACCCCTGTCATCACAATGCTCCACGACAATTGTCATCACAATGATCCATGACCACATTCATCACAATGCTTCATGACCACTGTCATCACAAAGCTCGATGACCCTTGTCATCACAATGCTCCATGCCGTTGTCATCAGAATGCTCCTTGGCCCCTCTAATCACAATGGTCCATGCCCATTTTATCACAATGCTCCAGAATTCTTGTCATCATAATGTTCCATGGCCGTGTCATCACAATGACCCATGACCCCTGTCATCACAATGCTCCATGGCCCCTGTCATCCCAGTGCTCCATGATATCTTTCTTCACAATTCTAGATGACCACTGTCATCACAAAGCCCCATGACACCTGTCTTCACATTTCGCCATGGCCCTTGTCATCGCAATGCTCCATGAACCATGTCATCACAATATTCCAGCACACTTTTCGTCACAATGATCCTTGACCACATTCATCTGAATACTCCATGGCCTTTGTATTCACAATTGTTCATGGCCCCTGAAATCAAATTGCTCCATGTTCCCTTTCTAACAATGCTCCATGACCACTGTCAACACATTGTCCCATGACGCCTGTCATCACAATGATCCATGGCCCCTTTCATCACTATGCTCCATGATCCCTGTCATCACAATGTTCTAGAACAATTGTCATCACAATGCTCCATGACCCATGTAATCACAATGCTCCATTCCCTTTTCATCACAGTGCTACAGAATTCTGGTCATCACAATATTCCATAACCGTGTCATCACAATGCTCTATGACCCCTGTCATCACAATGCTCCACGACACGTGTCATCACAATGATGCATGACCACATTCATCACAATGCTTCATGACCACTGTCATCACAATGCTCGATGACCCTTGTCATCACAATGCTCCATGCCGTTGTGATCAGAATGCTCCTTGGCCCCTCTAATCACAATGGTCCATGCCCATTTTATCACAATGCTCCAGAATTCTTGTCTTCATAATGTTCCATGGCCGTGTCATCACAATGCCCCATGACCCCTGTCATCACAATGCTCCATGGCTCCTGTCATCCAAGTGCTCCATGATATCTTTCTTCACAATTCTAGAGGACCACTGTCATCACAATGCCCCATGACACATGTCTTCACATTTCGCCATGGCCCTTGTCATCCCAATGCTCCATGAACCGTGTCATCACAATATTCCAGGACAATTTTCGTCACAATGACCCTTGACCACATTCATCTGAATACTCCATGGCTTATGTATTCGCAATTTTTCATGGCCCCTGAAATCAAATTGCTCCATGTTCCCTTTCTAACAATGTTCCATGTCCACTGTCAACACAATGTCCCATGACGCCTGTCAACACAAATCTCCATTGCCCCTTTCATCACTATGCTCCATGATCCCTGTCATCACAATGTTCTAGAACAATTGTCATCACAATGCTCCATGACCCCTGTAATCACAAAGCTCCATTCCCTTTTCATCACTGTGCTACAGAATTCTGGTCATCACAGTATTCCATAACCGTGTCATCACAATGCTCTATGACCCCTGTCATCACAATGCTCCACGACAATTGTCATCACAATGATGCATGACCACATTCATCACAATGCTTCATGACCACTATCATCACAATGCTCGATGACCCTTGTCATCACAATGCTCCATGCCGTTGTCATCAGAATGCACCTTGGCCCCTCTAATCACCATGGTCCATAACCTTTTTATCAAATTGCTCCAGAATTCTTGTCATTATAGTGTTCCATGGCCGTGTCATCACAATGCCCCATGACCCCTGTCATCACAATGCTCCATGGCCCCTGTCATCCCAGTGCTCCATGATATCTTTCTTCACAATTCTAGATGACCACTGTCATCACAATGCCCCATGACACCTGTCTACACATTTCGCCATGGCCCTTGTCATCGCAATGCTCCATGAACCGTGTCATCACAATATTCCAGGACACTTGTCGTCACAATGATCCTTGACCACATTCATCTGAATACTCCATGGCCTATGTATTCACAATTGTTCATGGCCCCTGAAATCAAATTTCTCCATGTTCCCTTTCTAAAAATGCTCCATGACCACTGTCAACACAATGTCCCATGACGCCTGTCATCACAATGCTCCATGGCCCCTTTAATCACTATGCTCCATGATCCCTGTCTTCACAATGTTCTAAACAATTGTCATCACAATGCTCCATGACCCCTGTAATCACAATGCTCCATTCCCTTTTCATCACAGTGCTACAGAATTCTGGTCATCACAATATTCCATAACCGTGTCATCACAATGCTCTATGACCCCTGTCATCACAATGCTCCACGACACTTGTCATCATAATGATCCATGACCACATTCATCACAATGCTTCATGACCACTGTCATCACAATGCTCGATGACCCTTGTCATCACAATGCTCCATGCCGTTGTGATCAGAATGCTCCTTGGCCCCTCTAATCACAATGGTCCATGCCCATTTTATTACAATGCTCCAGAATTCTTGTCATCATAATGTTCCATGGCTGTGTCATCACAATGACCCATGACCCCTGTCATCACAATGCTCCATGGCCCCTGTCATCCCAGTGCTCCATGATATCTTTCTTCACAATTCTAGATGACCACTGTCATCACAATGCCCCATGACACTTGTCTTCACATTTTGCCATGGCCCTTGTCATCGCAATGCTCCATGAACCGTGTCATCACAATATTCCAGGACACTTTTCGTCACAATGATCCTTGACCACATTCATCTGAATAGTCCATGGCGTATGTATTCGCAATTTTTCATGGCCCCTGAAATCAAATTGTTCCATGTTCCCTTTCTAACAATGCTCCATGACCACTGTCAACACATTGTCCCATGACGCCTGTCATCACAATGCTCCATGGCCCCTTTAATCACTATGCTCCATGATCCCTGTCATCACAATGTTCTAGAACAATTGTCATCACAATGCTCCATGACCCCTGTAATCACAAAGCTCCATTCCCTTTTCATCACAGTGCTACAGAATTCTGGTCATCACAATATTCCATAACCGTGTCATCACAATGCTCTATGACCCCTGTCATCACAATGCTCCACGACAATTGTCATCACAATGATCCATGACCACATTCATCACAATGCTTCATGACCACTGTCATCACAAAGCTCGATGACCCTTGTCATCACAATGCTCCATGCCGTTGTCATCAGAATGCTCCTTGGCCCCTCTAATCACAATGGTCCATGCCCATTTTATCACAATGCTCCAGAATTCTTGTCATCATAATGTTCCATGGCCGTGTCATCACAATGACCCATGACCCCTGTCATCACAATGCTCCATGGCCCCTGTCATCCCAGTGCTCCATGATATCTTTCTTCACAATTCTAGATGACCACTGTCATCACAATGCCCCATGACACCTGTCTTCACATTTCGCCATGGCCCTTGTCATCGCAATGCTCCATGAACCATGTCATCACAATATTCCAGCACACTTTTCGTCACAATGATCCTTGACCACATTCATCTGAATACTCCATGGCCTTTGTATTCACAATTGTTCATGGCCCCTGAAATCAAATTGCTCCATGTTCCCTTTCTAACAATGCTCCATGACCACTGTCAACACATTGTCCCATGACGCCTGTCATCACAATGATCCATGGCCCCTTTCATCACTATGCTCCATGATCCCTGTCATCACAATGTTCTAGAACAATTGTCATCACAATGCTCCATGACCCATGTAATCACAATGCTCCATTCCCTTTTCATCACAGTGCTACAGAATTCTGGTCATCACAATATTCCATAACCGTGTCATCACAATGCTCTATGACCCCTGTCATCACAATGCTCCACGACACTTGTCATCACAATGATGCATGACCACATTCATCACAATGCTTCATGACCACTGTCATCACAATGCTCGATGACCCTTGCCATCACAATGCTCCATGCCGTTGTGATCAGAATGCTCCTTGGCCCCTCTAATCACAATGGTCCATGCCCATTTTATCACAATGCTCCAGAATTCTTGTCTTCATAATGTTCCATGGCCGTGTCATCACAATGCCCCATGACCCCTGTCATCACAATGCTCCATGGCTCCTGTCATCCAAGTGCTCCATGATATCTTTCTTCACAATTCTAGAGGACCACTGTCATCACAATGCCCCATGACACATGTCTTCACATTTCGCCATGGCCCTTGTCATCCCAATGCTCCATGAACCGTGTCATCACAATATTCCAGGACAATTTTCGTCACAATGACCCTTGACCACATTCATCTGAATACTCCATGGCTTATGTATTCGCAATTTTTCATGGCCCCTGAAATCAAATTGCTCCATGTTCCCTTTCTAACAATGTTCCATGTCCACTGTCAACACAATGTCCCATGACGCCTGTCAACACAAATCTCCATTGCCCCTTTCATCACTATGCTCCATGATCCCTGTCATCACAATGTTCTAGAACAATTGTCATCACAATGCTCCATGACCCCTGTAATCACAAAGCTCCATTCCCTTTTCATCACTGTGCTACAGAATTCTGGTCATCACAATATTCCATAACCGTGTCATCACAATGCTCCATGACCCCTGTCATCACAATGCTCCACGACAATTGTCATCACAATGATGCATGACCACATTCATCACAATGCTTCATGACCACTATCATCACAATGCTCGAAGACCCTTGTCATCACAATGGTCCATGCCGTTGTCATCAGAATGCACCTTGGCCCCTCTAATCACCATGGTCCATAACCTTTTTATAAAATTGCTCCAGAATTCTTGTCATTATAGTGTTCCATGGCCGTGTCATCACAATGCCCCATGACCCCTGTCATCACAATGCTCCATGGCCCCTGTCATCCCAGTGCTCCATGATATCTTTCTTCACAATTCTAGATGACCACTGTCATCACAATGCCCCATGACACCTGTCTACACATTTCGCCATTGCCCTTGTCATCGCAATGCTCCATGAACCGTGTCATCACAATATTCCAGGACACTTGTCGTCACAATGATCCTTGACCACATTCATCTGAATACTCCATGGCCTATGTATTCACAATTGTTCATGGCCCCTGAAATCAAATTGCTCCATGTTCCCTTTCTAACAATGCTCCATGACCACTGTCAACACAATGTCCCATGAGGCCTGTCATCACAATGCTCCATGGCCCCTTTAATCACTATGCTCCATGATCCCTGTCTTCACAATGTTCTAAACAATTGTCATCACAATGCTCCATGACCCCTGTAATCACAATGCTCCATTCCCTTTTCATCACAGTGCTACAGAACTCTGGTCATCACAATATTCCATAACCGTGTCATCACAATGCTCTATGACCCCTGTCATCACAATGCTCCACGACACTTGTCATCATAATGATCCATGACCACATTCATCACAATGCTTCATGACCACTGTCATCACAATGCTCGATGACACTTGTCATCACAATGCTCCATGCCGTTGTGATCAGAATGCTCCTTGGCCCCTCTAATCACAATGGTCCATGCCCATTTTATTACAATGCTCCAGAATTCTTGTCATCATAATGTTCCATGGCTGTGTCATCACAATGACCCATGACCCCTGTCATCACAATGCTCCATGGCCCCTGTCATCCCAGTGCTCCATGATATCTTTCTTCACAATTCTAGATGACCACTGTCATCACAATGCCCCATGACACTTGTCTTCACATTTTGCCATGGCCCTTGTCATCGCAATGCTCCATGAACCGTGTCATCACAATATTCCAGGACACTTTTTGTCACAATGATCCTTGACCACATTCATCTGAATACTCCATGGCCTATGTATTCACAATTTTTCATGGCCCCTGAAATCAAATTGCTCCATGTTCCCTTTCTAACAATGCTCCATGACCACTGTCAACACATTGTCCCATGACGCCTGTCATCACAATGCTCCATGGCCCCTTTAATCACTATGCTCCATGATCCCTGTCATCACAATGTTCTAGAACAATTGTCATCACAATGCTCCATGACCCCTGTAATCACAAAGCTCCATTCCCTTTTCATCACAGTGCTACAGAATTCTGGTCATCACAATATTCCATAACCGTGTCATCACAATGCTCTATGACCCCTGTCATCACAATGCTCCACGACAATTGTCATCACAATGATCCATGACCACATTCATCACAATGCTTCATGACCACTGTCATCACAAAGCTCGATGACCCTTGTCATCACAATGCTCCATGCCGTTGTCATCAGAATGCTCCTTGGCCCCTCTAATCACAATGGTCCATGCCCATTTTATCACAAGGCTCCAGAATTCTTGTCATCATAATGTTCCATGGCCGTGTCATCACAATGACCCATGACCCCTGTCATCACAATGCTCCATGGCCCCTGTCATCCCAGTGCTCCATGATATCTTTCTTCACAATTCTAGATGACCACTGTCATCACAAAGCCCCATGACACCTGTCTTCACATTTCGCCATGGCCCTTGTCATCGCAATGCTCCATGAACCGTGTCATCACAATATTCCAGGACACTTTTCGTCACAATGATCCTTGACCACATTCATCTGAATACTCCATGGCCTTTGTATTCACAATTGTTCATGGCCCCTGAAATCAAATTGCTCCATGTTCCCTTTCTAACAATGCTCCATGACCACTGTCAACACATTGTCCCATGACGCCTGTCATCACAATGATCCATGGCCCCTTTCATCACTATGCTCCATGATCCCTGTCATCACAATGTTCTAGAACAATTGTCATCACAATGCTCCATGACCCATGTAATCACAATGCTCCATTCCCTTTTCATCACAGTGCTACAGAATTCTGGTCATCACAATATTCCATAACCGTGTCATCACAATGCTCTATGACCCCTGTCATCACAATGCTCCACGACACTTGTCATCACAATGATGCATGACCACATTCATCACAATGCTTCATGACCACTGTCATCACAATGCTCGATGACCCTTGTCATCACAATGTTCCATGCCGTTGTGATCAGAATGCTCCTTGGCCCCTCTAATCACAATGGTCCATGCCCATTTTATCACAATGCTCCAGAATTCTTGTCTTCATAATGTTCCATGGCCGTGTCATCACAATGCCCCATGACCCCTGTCATCACAATGCTCCATGGCTCCTGTCATCCAAGTGCTCCATGATATCTTTCTTCACAATTCTAGAGGACCACTGTCATCACAATGCCCCATGACACATGTCTTCACATTTCGCCATGGCCCTTGTCATCCCAATTCTCCATGAACCGTGTCATCACAATATTCCAGGACAATTTTCGTCACAATGACCCTTGACCACATTCATCTGAATACTCCATGGCGTATGTATTCGCAATTTTTCATGGCCCCTGAAATCAAATTGCTCCATGTTCCCTTTCTAACAATGTTCCATGTCCACTGTCAACACAATGTCCCATGACGCCTGTCAACACAAATCTCCATTGCCCCTTTCATCACTATGCTCCATGATCCCTGTCATCACAATGTTCTAGAACAATTGTCATCACAATGCTCCATGACCCCTGTAATCACAAAGCTCCATTCCCTTTTCATCACTGTGCTACAGAATTCTGGTCATCACAATATTCCATAACCGTGTCATCACAATGCTCCATGACCCCTGTCATCACAATGCTCCACGACAATTGTCATCACAATGATGCATGACCACATTCATCACAATGCTTCATGACCACTATCATCACAATGCTCGAAGACCCTTGTCATCACAATGCTCCATGCCGTTGTCATCAGAATGCACCTTGGCCCCTCTAATCACCATGGTCCATAACCTTTTTATAAAATTGCTCCAGAATTCTTGTCATTATAGTGTTCCATGGCCGTGACATCACAATGCCCCATGACCCCTGTCATCACAATGCTCCATGGCCCCTGTCATCCCAGTGCTCCATGATATCTTTCTTCACAATTCTAGATGACCACTGTCATCACAATGCCCCATGACACCTGTCTACACATTTCGCCATGGCACTTGTCATCGCAATGCTCCATGAACCGTGTCATCACAATATTCCAGGACACTTGTCGTCACAATGATCCTTGACCACATTCATCTGAATACTCCATGGCCTATGTATTCACAATTGTTCATGGCCCCTGAAAATAAATTGCTCCATGTTCCCTTTCTAACAATGCTCCATGACCACTGTCAACACAATGTCCCATGAGGCCTGTCAACACAATGCTCCATGGCCCCTTTAATCACTATGCTCCATGATCCCTGTCTTCACAATGTTCTAAACAATTGTCATCACAATGCTCCATGACCCCTGTAATCACAATGCTCCATTCCCTTTTCATCACAGTGCTACAGAATTCTGGTCATCACAATATTCCATAACCGTGTCATCACAATGCTCTATGACCCCTGTCATCACAATGCTCCACGACACTTGTCATCATAATGATCCATGACCACATTCATCACAATGCTTCATGACCACTGTCATCACAATGCTCGATGACCCTTGTCATCACAATGCTCTATGCCGTTGTGATCAGAATGCTCCTTGGCCCCTCTAATCACAATGGTCCATGCCCATTTTATTACAATGCTCCAGAATTCTTGTCATCATAATGTTCCATGGCTGTGTCATCACAATGACCCATGACCCGTTTCATCACAATGCTCCATGGCCCCTGTCATCCCAGTGCTCCATGATATCTTTCTTCACAATTCTAGATGACCACTGTCATCACAATGCCCCATGACACCTGTCTTCACATTTTGCCATGGCCCTTGTCATCGCAATGCTCCATGAACCGTGTCATCACAATATTCCAGGACACTTTTCGTCACAATGATCCTTGACCACATTCATCTGAATACTCCATGGCGTATGTATTCGCAATTTTTCATGGCCCCTGAAATCAAATTGCTCCATGTTCCCTTTCTAACAATGCTCCATGACCACTGTCAACACATTGTCCCATGACGCCTGTCATCACAATGCTCCATGGCCCCTTTCATCACTATGCTCCATGATCCCTGTCATCACAATGTTCTAGAACCATTGTCATCACAATGCTCCATGACCGCTGTAATCACAATGCTCCATTCCCTTTTAATCACAGTGCTACAGAAATCTGGTTATCACAACATTCCATAACCGTGTCATCACAATGCTCTATGACCCCTGTCATCACAATGCTCCACGACAATTGTCATCACAATGATGCATGACCACATTCATCACAATGCTTCATGACCACTATCATCACAATGCTCGATGACACTTGTCATCACAATGCTCCATGCCGTTGTCATCAGAATGCTCCTTGGCCCCTCTAATCACCATGGTCCATAACATTTTTATCACAATGCTCCAGAATTCTTGTCATTATAATGTTCCATGGCCGTGTCATCACAATGCCCCATGACCCCTGTCATCACAATGCTCCATGGCCCCTGCCATCCCAGTGCTCCGTGATATCTTTCTTCACAAAACTAGATGACCACTGTCATCACAATGCCCCATGACACCTGTCTTCACATTTCGCCATGGCCCTTGTCATCGCAATGCTCCATGAACCGTGTCATCACAATATTCCAGGACACTTGTCGTCACAATGATCCTTGACCACATTCATCTGAATACTCCATGGCCTATGTATTCACAATTGTTCATGGCCCCTGAAATCAAATTGCTCCATGTTCCCTTTCTAACAATGCTCCATGACCACTGTCAACACAATGTCCCATGAAGCCTGTCATCACAATGCTCCATGGCCCCTTTCATCACTATGCTCCATGATCCCTGTCATCACAATGTTCTAGAACAATTGTCATCACAATGCTCCATGACCCCTGTAATCACAAAGCTCCATTCCCTTTTCATCACAGTGCTACAGAATTCTGGTCATCACAATATTCCATAACCGTGTCATCACAATGCTCTATGACCCCTGTCATCACAATGCTCCACGACACTTGTCATCATAATGATCCATGACCACATTCATCACAATGCTTCATGACCACTGTCATCACAATGCTCGATGACACTTGTCATCACAATGCTCCATGCCGTTGTGATCAGAATGCTCCTTGGCCCCTCTAATCACAATGGTCCATGCCCATTTTATTACAATGCTCCAGAATTCTTGTCATCATAATGTTCCATGGCTGTGTCATCACAATGACCCATGACCCCTGTCATCACAATGCTCCATGGCCCCTGTCATCCCAGTGCTCCATGATATCTTTCTTCACAATTCTAGATGACCACTGTCATCACAATGCCCCATGACACTTGTCTTCACATTTTGCCATGGCCCTTGTCATCGCAATGCTCCATGAACCGTGTCATCACAATATTCCAGGACACTTTTTGTCACAATGATCCTTGACCACATTCATCTGAATACTCCATGGCCTATGTATTCACAATTTTTCATGGCCCCTGAAATCAAATTGCTCCATGTTCCCTTTCTAACAATGCTCCATGACCACTGTCAACACATTGTCCCATGACGCCTGTCATCACAATGCTCCATGGCCCCTTTAATCACTATGCTCCATGATCCCTGTCATCACAATGTTCTAGAACAATTGTCATCACAATGCTCCATGACCCCTGTAATCACAAAGCTCCATTCCCTTTTCATCACAGTGCTACAGAATTCTGGTCATCACAATATTCCATAACCGTGTCATCACAATGCTCTATGACCCCTGTCATCACAATGCTCCACGGCAATTGTCATCACAATGATCCATGACCACATTCATCACAATGCTTCATGACCACTGTCATCACAAAGCTCGATGACCCTTGTCATCACAATGCTCCATGCCGTTGTCATCAGAATGCTCCTTGGCCCCTCTAATCACAATGGTCCATGCCCATTTTATCACAAGGCTCCAGAATTCTTGTCATCATAATGTTCCATGGCCGTGTCATCACAATGACCCATGACCCCTGTCATCACAATGCTCCATGGCCCCTGTCATCCCAGTGCTCCATGATATCTTTCTTCACAATTCTAGATGACCACTGTCATCACAAAGCCCCATGACACCTGTCTTCACATTTCGCCATGGCCCTTGTCATCGCAATGCTCCATGAACCGTGTCATCACAATATTCCAGGACACTTTTCGTCACAATGATCCTTGACCACATTCATCTGAATACTCCATGGCCTTTGTATTCACAATTGTTCATGGCCCCTGAAATCAAATTGCTCCATGTTCCCTTTCTAACAATGCTCCATGACCACTGTCAACACATTGTCCCATGACGCCTGTCATCACAATGCTCCATGGCCCCTTTCATCACTATGCTCCATGATCCCTGTCATCACAATGTTCTAGAACAATTGTCATCACAATGCTCCATGACCCATGTAATCACAATGCTCCATTCCCTTTTCATCACAGTGCTACAGAATTCTGGTCATCACAATATTCCATAACCGTGTCATCACAATGCTCTATGACCCCTGTCATCACAATGCTCCACGACACTTGTCATCACAATGATGCATGACCACATTCATCACAATGCTTCATGACCACTGTCATCACAATGCTCGATGACCCTTGTCATCACAATGTTCCATGCCGTTGTGATCAGAATGCTCCTTGGCCCCTCTAATCACAATGGTCCATGCCCATTTTATCACAATGCTCCAGAATTCTTGTCTTCATAATGTTCCATGGCCGTGTCATCACAATGCCCCATGACCCCTGTCATCACAATGCTCCATGGCTCCTGTCATCCAAGTGCTCCATGATATCTTTCTTCACAATTCTAGAGGACCACTGTCATCACAATGCCCCATGACACATGTCTTCACATTTCGCCATGGCCCTTGTCATCCCAATTCTCCATGAACCGTGTCATCACAATATTCCAGGACAATTTTCGTCACAATGACCCTTGACCACATTCATCTGAATACTCCATGGCGTATGTATTCGCAATTTTTCATGGCCCCTGAAATCAAATTGCTCCATGTTCCCTTTCTAACAATGTTCCATGTCCACTGTCAACACAATGTCCCATGACGCCTGTCAACACAAATCTCCATTGCCCCTTTCATCACTATGCTCCATGATCCCTGTCATCACAATGTTCTAGAACAATTGTCATCACAATGCTCCATGACCCCTGTAATCACAAAGCTCCATTCCCTTTTCATCACTGTGCTACAGAATTCTGGTCATCACAATATTCCATAACCGTGTAATCACAATGCTCCATGACCCCTGTCATCACAATGCTCCACGACAATTGTCATCACAATGATGCATGACCACATTCATCACAATGCTTCATGACCACTATCATCACAATGCTCGAAGACCCTTGTCATCACAATGCTCCATGCCGTTGTCATCAGAATGCACCTTGGCCCCTCTAATCACCATGGTCCATAACCTTTTTATAAAATTGCTCCAGAATTCTTGTCATTATAGTGTTCCATGGCCGTGACATCACAATGCCCCATGACCCCTGTCATCACAATGCTCCATGGCCCCTGTCATCCCAGTGCTCCATGATATCTTTCTTCACAATTCTAGATGACCACTGTCATCACAATGCCCCATGACACCTGTCTACACATTTCGCCATGGCACTTGTCATCGCAATGCTCCATGAACCGTGTCATCACAATATTCCAGGACACTTGTCGTCACAATGATCCTTGACCACATTCATCTGAATACTCCATGGCCTATGTATTCACAATTGTTCATGGCCCCTGAAAATAAATTGCTCCATGTTCCCTTTCTAACAATGCTCCATGACCACTGTCAACACAATGTCCCATGAGGCCTGTCAACACAATGCTCCATGGCCCCTTTAATCACTATGCTCCATGATCCCTGTCTTCACAATGTTCTAAACAATTGTCATCACAATGCTCCATGACCCCTGTAATCACAATGCTCCATTCCCTTTTCATCACAGTGCTACAGAATTCTGGTCATCACAATATTCCATAACCGTGTCATCACAATGCTCTATGACCCCTGTCATCACAATGCTCCACGACACTTGTCATCATAATGATCCATGACCACATTCATCACAATGCTTCATGACCACTGTCATCACAATGCTCGATGACCCTTGTCATCACAATGCTCTATGCCGTTGTGATCAGAATGCTCCTTGGCCCCTCTAATCACAATGGTCCATGCCCATTTTATTACAATGCTCCAGAATTCTTGTCATCATAATGTTCCATGGCTGTGTCATCACAATGACCCATGACCCGTTTCATCACAATGCTCCATGGCCCCTGTCATCCCAGTGCTCCATGATATCTTTCTTCACAATTCTAGATGACCACTGTCATCACAATGCCCCATGACACCTGTCTTCACATTTTGCCATGGCCCTTGTCATCGCAATGCTCCATGAACCGTGTCATCACAATATTCCAGGACACTTTTCGTCACAATGATCCTTGACCACATTCATCTGAATACTCCATGGCGTATGTATTCGCAATTTTTCATGGCCCCTGAAATCAAATTGCTCCATGTTCCCTTTCTAACAATGCTCCATGACCACTGTCAACACATTGTCCCATGACGCCTGTCATCACAATGCTCCATGGCCCCTTTCATCACTATGCTCCATGATCCCTGTCATCACAATGTTCTAGAACCATTGTCATCACAATGCTCCATGACCGCTGTAATCACAATGCTCCATTCCCTTTTAATCACAGTGCTACAGAAATCTGGTTATCACAACATTCCATAACCGTGTCATCACAATGCTCTATGACCCCTGTCATCACAATGCTCCACGACAATTGTCATCACAATGATGCATGACCACATTCATCACAATGCTTCATGACCACTATCATCACAATGCTCGATGACACTTGTCATCACAATGCTCCATGCCGTTGTCATCAGAATGCTCCTTGGCCCCTCTAATCACCATGGTCCATAACATTTTTATCACAATGCTCCAGAATTCTTGTCATTATAATGTTCCATGGCCGTGTCATCACAATGCCCCATGACCCCTGTCATCACAATGCTCCATGGCCCCTGCCATCCCAGTGCTCCGTGATATCTTTCTTCACAAAACTAGATGACCACTGTCATCACAATGCCCCATGACACCTGTCTTCACATTTCGCCATGGCCCTTGTCATCGCAATGCTCCATGAACCGTGTCATCACAATATTCCAGGACACTTGTCGTCACAATGATCCTTGACCACATTCATCTGAATACTCCATGGCCTATGTATTCACAATTGTTCATGGCCCCTGAAATCAAATTGCTCCATGTTCCCTTTCTAACAATGCTCCATGACCACTGTCAACACAATGTCCCATGAAGCCTGTCATCACAATGCTCCATGGCCCCTTTCATCACTATGCTCCATGATCCCTGTCATCACAATGTTCTAGAACATTTGTCATCACAATGCTCCATGACCCCTGTAATCACAAAGCTCCATTCCCTTTTCATCACAGTGCTACAGAATTCTGGTCATCACAATATTCCATAACCGTGTCATCACAATGCTCTATGACCCCTGTCATCACAATGCTCCACGACAATTGTCATCACAATGATCCATGACCACATTCATCACAATGCTTCATGACCACTGTCATCACAAAGCTCGATGACCCTTGTCATCACAATGCTCCATGCCGTTGTCATCAGAATGCTCCTTGGCCCCTCTAATCACAATGGTCCATGCCCATTTTATCACAATGCTCCAGAATTCTTGTCATCATAATGTTCCATGGCCGTGTCATCACAATGACCCATGACCCCTGTCATCACAATGCTCCATGGCCCCTGTCATCCCAGTGCTCCATGATATCTTTCTTCACAATTCTAGATGACCACTGTCATCACAAAGCCCCATGACACCTGTCTTCACATTTCGCCATGGCCCTTGTCATCGCAATGCTCCTTGAACCGTGTCATCACAATATTCCAGCACACTTTTCGTCACAATGATCCTTGACCACATTCATCTGAATACTCCATGGCCTTTGTATTCACAATTGTTCATGGCCCCTGAAATCAAATTGCTCCATGTTCCCTTTCTAACAATGCTCCATGACCACTGTCAACACATTGTCCCATGACGCCTGTCATCACAATGCTCAATGGCCCCTTTCATCACTATGCTCCATGATCCCTGTCATCACAATGTTCTAGAACAATTGTCATCACAATGCTCCATGACCCATGTAATCACAATGCTCCATTCCCTTTTCATCACAGTGCTACAGAATTCTGGTCATCACAATATTCCATAACCGTGTCATCACAATGCTCTATGACCCCTGTCATCACAATGCTCCACGACACTTGTCATCACAATGATCCATGACCACATTCATCACAATGCTTCATGACCACTGTCATCACAATGCTCGATGACCCTTGTCATCACAATGCTCCATGCCGTTGTGATCAGAATGCTCCTTGGCCCCTCTAATCACAATGGTCCATGCCCATTTTATCACAATGCTCCAGAATTCTTGTCTTCATAATGTTCCATGGCCGTGTCATCACAATGCCCCATGACCCCTGTCATCACAATGCTCCATGGCCCCTGTCATCCAAGTGCTCCATGATATCTTTCTTCACAATTCTAGAGGACCACTGTCATCACAATGCCCCATGACACATGTCTTCACATTTCGCCATGGCCCTTGTCATCCCAATGCTCCATGAACCGTGTCATCACAATATTCCAGGACAATTTTCGTCACAATGACCCTTGACCACATTCATCTGAATACTCCATGGCGTATGTATTCGCAATTTTTCATGGCCCCTGAAATCAAATTGCTCCATGTTCCCTTTCTAACAATGTTCCATGTCCACTGTCAACACAATGTCCCATGACGCCTGTCAACACAAATCTCCATTGCCCCTTTCATCACTATGCTCCATGATCCCTGTCATCACAATGTTCTAGAACAATTGTCATCACAATGCTCCATGACCCCTGTAATCACAAAGCTCCATTCCCTTTTCATCACTGTGCTACAGAATTCTGGTCATCACAGTATTCCATAACCGTGTCCTCACAATGCTCTATGACCCCTGTCATCACAATGCTCCACGACAATTGTCATCACAATGATGCATGACCACATTCATCACAATGCTTCATGACCACTATCATCACAATGCTCGATGACCCTTGTCATCACAATGCTCCATGCCGTTGTCATCAGAATGCACCTTGGCCCCTCTAATCACCATGGTCCATAACCTTTTTATCAAATTGCTCCAGAATTCTTGTCATTATAGTGTTCCATGGCCGTGTCATCACAATGCCCCATGACCCCTGTCATCACAATGCTCCATGGCCCCTGTCATCCCAGTGCTCCATGATATCTTTCTTCACAATTCTAGATGACCACTGTCATCACAATGCCCCATGACACCTGTCTACACATTTCGCCATGGCCCTTGTCATCGCAATGCTCCATGAACCGTGTCATCACAATATTCCAGGACACTTGTCGTCACAATGATCCTTGACCACATTCATCTGAATACTCCATGGCCTATGTATTCACAATTGTTCATGGCCCCTGAAATCAAATTGCTCCATGTTCCCTTTCTAACAATGCTCCATGACCACTGTCAACACAATGTCCCATGACGCCTGTCATCACAATGCTCCATGGCCCCTTTAATCACTATGCTCCATGATCCCTGTCTTCACAATGTTCTAAACAATTGTCATCACAATGCTCCATGACCCCTGTAATCACAATGCTCCATTCCCTTTTCATCACAGTGCTACAGAATTCTGGTCATCACAATATTCCATAACCGTGTCATCACAATGCTCTATGACACCTGTCATCACAATGCTCCACGACACTTGTCATCATAATGATCCATGACCACATTCATCACAATGCTTCATGACCACTGTCATCACAATGCTCGATGACCCTTGTCATCACAATGCTCCATGCCGTTGTGATCAGAATGCTCCTTGGCCCCTCTGATCACAATGGTCCATGCCCATTTTATTACAATGCTCCAGAATTCTTGTCATCATAATGTTCCATGGCTGTGTCATCACAATGACCCATGACCCCTGTCATCACAATGCTCCATGGCCTCTGTCATCCCAGTGCTCCATGATATCTTTCTTCACAATTCTAGATGACCACTGTCATCACAATGCCCCATGACACCTGTCTTCACATTTTGCCATGGCCCTTGTCATCGCAATGCGCCATGAACCGTGTCATCACAATATTCCAGGACACATTTCGTCACAATGATCCTTGACCACATTCATCTGAATACTCCATGGCGTATGTATTCGCAATTTTTCATGGCCCCTGAAATCAAATTGTTCCATGTTCCCTTTCTAACAATGCTCCATGACCACTTTCAACACATTGTCCCATGACGCCTGTCATCACAATGCTCCATGGCCCCATTCATCACCATGCTCCATGATCCCTGTCATCACAATGTTCTAGAACAATTGTCATCACAATGCTCCATGACCCCTGTAATCACAATGCTCCATTCCCTTTTCATCACTGTGCTACAGAAATCTGGTTATCGCAACATTCCATAACCGTGTCATCACAATGCTCTATGACCCCTGTCATCACAATGCTCCACGACAATTGTCATCACAATGATCCATGACCACATTCATCACAATGCTTCATGACCACTGAAATCACAATGCTCGATGACCCTTGTCATCACAATGCTCCATGCCGTTGTCATCAGAATGCTCCTTGGCCCCTCTAATCACCATGGTCCATAAACTTTTTATCACAATGCTCCAGAATTCTTGTCATTATAATGTTCCATGGCCGTGTCATCACAATGCCCCATGACCCCTGTCATCACAATGCTCCATGGCCCCTGTCATCCCAGTGCTCCATGATATCTTTCTTCACAAAACTAGATGACCACTGTCATCACAATGCCTCATGACACCTGTCTTCACATTTCGCCATGGCCCTTGTCATCGCAATGCTCCATGAACCGTGTCATCACAATATTCCAGGACACTTGTCGTCACAATGATCCTTGACCACATTCATCTGAATACTCCATGGCCTATGTATTCACAATTGTTCATGGCCCCTGAAATCAAATTGCTCCATGTTCCCTTTCTAACAATGCTCCATGACCACTGTCAACACAATGTCCCATGACGCCTGTCATCACAATGCTCCATGGACCCTTTCATCACTATGCCCCATGATCCTTGTCATCACAATGTTCTAGAACAATTGTCATCACAATGCTCCATGACCCCTGTAATCACAATGCTCCATTCCATTTTCATCACAGTGCTACAGAATTCTGGTCATCACAATATTGCATAACCGTGTCATCACAATGCTCTATGTCCCCTGTCATCACAATGCTCCACCACACTTGTCATCACAATGATCCATGACCACATTCATCACAATACTTCATGACCACTGTCATCACAATGCTCGATGACCCTTGTCATCACAATGCTCCATGCCGTTGTCATCAGAATGCTCCTTGGCCCCTCTAATCACAATGGTCCATGCCATTTTATCACAATGCTCCAGAATTCTTGTCTTCATAATGTTCCATGGCCGTTTCATCACAATGCCCCATGAGCCCTGTCATCACAATGCTCCATGGCCCCTGTCATCCAAGTGCTCCATGATATCTTTCTTCACAGTTCTAGAGGACCACTGTCATCACAATGCCCCATGACACATGTTTTCACATTTCGCCATGGCCCTTGTCATCCCAATGCTCCATGAACCATGTCATCACAATATTCCAGGACACTTTTCGTCACTATGATCCTTGACCACATTCATCTGAATACTCCATGGCACATGTATTCACAATTTTTCATGGCCCCTGAATTTAAATTGCTCCATGTTCTCTTTCTAACCATGCTCCATGACCACTGTCAACACAATGTCCCATGACGCCTATCATCACAATGCTCCATGGCCCCTTTCATCACTATGCTCCATGATCCCTGTCATCACAATGATCTAGAACAATTGTCATCACAATGCTCCATGACCCCTGTAATCACAATACTCCATTCCCTTTTCATCACAGTGCTACAGAATTCTGGTCATCACAATATTCCATAACCGTGTCATCACAATGCTCTATGACCCCTGTCATCACATTGCTGCACGACAATTGTCATCACAATGATGCATGACCACATTCATCACAATGCTTCATGACCACTATCATCACAATGCTCGATGACCCTTGTCATCACAATGCTCCATGCCGTTGTCATCAGAATGCTCCTTGGCCCCTCTAATCACAATGGTCCATGACCTTTTTATCACAATGCTCCAGAATTCTTGTCCTCATAATGTTCCATGGCCGTTTCATCACAATGCCCCATGACCCCTGTCATCACAATGTTCCATGGCCCCTGTCATCCCAGTGCTCCATGATATCTTTCTTCACAATTCTAGATGACCACTGTCATCACAATGCCCCATGACACCTGTCTTCACATTTTGCCATGGCCCTTGTCATCCCAATGCTCCATGACCCGTGTCATCACAATATTCCAAGACAATTTTCGTCACAATGATCCTTGACCACATTCATCTGAATACTCTATGGCGCATGTATTCGCAATTTTTCATGGCCCCTGAAATCAAATAGCTCCATGTTCCCTTTCTAACAATGCTCCATGTCCACTGTCAACACAATGTCCCATGACGCCTGTCAACACAAATCTCCATTGCCCCTTTCATCACTATGCTCCATGATCCCTCTCATCACAATGTTCTAGAACAATTGTCATCACAATGCTCCATGACCCCTGTAATCACAATGCTCCATTCCCTTTTCAACACTGTGCTACAGAATTCTGGTCATCACAATATTCCATAACCGTGTCATCACAATGCTCTATGACCCCTGTCATCACAATGCTCCACGACACTTGTCATCACAATGATGCATGACCACATTCATCACAATGCTTCATGACCACTATCATCACAATGCTCGATGACCATTGTCATCACAATGCTCCATGCCGTTGTCATCAGAATGCTCCTTGGCCCCTCTAATCACCATGGTCCATAACCTTTTTATCAAATTGCTCCAGAATTCTTGTCATTATAATGTTCCATGGCCGTGTCATCACAATGCCCCATGACCCCTGTCATCACAATGCTCCATGGCGCCTGTCATCCCAGTGCTCCATGATATCTTTCTTCACAATTCTAGATGACCACTGTCATCACAATGCCCCATGACACCTGTCTACACATTTCGCCATGGCCCTTGTCATCGCAATGCTCCATGAACCGTGTCATCACAATATTCCAGGACACTTGTCGTCACAATGATCCTTGACCACATTCATCTGAATACTCCATGGCCTATGTATTCACAATTGTTCATGGCCCCTGAAATCAAATTGCTCCATGTTCCCTTTCTAACAATGCTCCATGACCACTGTCAACACAATGTCCCATGACGCCTGTCATCACAATGCTCCATGGCCCCTTTCATCACTATGCTCCATGATCCCTGTCTTCACAATGTTCTAGAACAATTCTCATCCCAATGCTCCATGACCCCTGTAATCACAATGCTCCATTCCCTTTTCATCACAGGGCTACAGAATTCTGGTCATCACAATAATCCATAACCGTGTCATCACAATGCTCTATGACCCCTGTCATCACAATGCTCCACGACACTTGTCATCACAATGATCCATGACCACATTCATCACAATGCTTCATGACCACTGTCATCACAATGCTCGATGAACCTTGTCATCACAATGCTCCATGCCGTTGTGATCAGAATGCTCCTTGGCCCCTCTAATCACAATGGTCCATGCCAATTTTATCACAATGCTCCAGAATTCTTGTCATCATAATGTTCCATGGCTGTGTCATCACAATTCCCCATGACCCCTGTCATCACAATGCTCCATGGCGCCTGTCATCCCAGTGCTCCATGATATCTTTCTTCACAATTCTAGATGACCACTGTCATCACAATGCCCCATGACACCTGTCTTCACATTTCGCCATGGCCCTTGTCATCGCAATGCTCCATGAACCATGTCATCACAATATTCCAGCACACTTCTGGTCACAATGATCCTTGACCACATTCATCTGAATACTCCACGGCCTATGTATTCACAATTGTTCATTGCCTCTGAAATCAAATTGCTCCATGTTCCCTTTCTAACAATGCTCCATGACCACTGTCAACACATTGTCCCATGACGCCTGTCATCACAATGCTCCATGGCCCCTTACATCACTATGCTCCATGATCCCTGTAATCCCAATGTTCTAGAACAATTGTCATCACAATGCTCCATGACCCCTGTAATCACAATGCTCCATTCCCTTTTCATCACAGTGCTACAGAATTCTGGTCATCACAATATTCCATAACCGTGTCATCACAATGCTCTATGACCCCTGTCATCAGAATGCTCCACGACACTTGTCATCACAATGATGCATGACCACATTCATCACAATGCTTCATGACCACTGTCATCACAATGCTCGATGACCCTTGTCATCACAATGCTCCATGCCGTTGTGATCAGAATGCTCCTTGGCCCCTCTAATCACAATGGTCCATGCCCATTTTATCACAATGCTCCAGAATTCTTGTCTTCATAATGTTCCATGGCCGTGTCATCACAATGCCCCATGACCCCTGTCATCACAATGCTCCATGGCCCCTGTCATCCACGTGCTCCATGATATCTTTCTTCACAATTCTAGAGGACCACTGTCATCACAATGCCCCATGACACATGTCTTCACATTTCGCCATGGCCCTTGTCATCCCAATGCTCCATGAACCGTGTCATCACAATATTCCAGGACACTTTTCGTCACAATGATCCTTGACCACATTCATCTGAATACTCCATGGCCTATGTATTCACAATTTTTCATGGCCCCTGAAATTAAATTGCTCCATGTTCTCTTTCTAACAATGCTCCATGACCACTGTCAACACAATGTCCCATGACGCCTATCATCACAATGCTCCATGGCCCCTTTCATCACTATGCTCCATGATCCCTGTCATCACAATGATCTAGAACATTTGTCATCACAATGCTCCATGACCCCTGTTATCACAATGCTCCATTCCCTTTTCATCACAGTGCTACAGAATTCTGGTCATCACAATATTCCATAACCGTGTCATCACAATGCTCAATGACCCCTGTCATCACAATGCTCCACGACACTTGTCATCACAATGATCCATGACCACATTCATCACTATGCTCCATGCCGTTGTCATCAGAATGCTCCTTGGCCCCTCTAAGCACAATTGTCCATGCCCTTTTTATCACAATGCTCCAGAATTCTTGTCATCATAATGTTCCATTGCCGTGTCATCACAATGCCCCATGACACCTGTCATCACAATGTTCCATGGCCCCTGTCATCCCAGTGCTCCATGATATCTTTCTTCACAATTCTAGAAGACCACTGTCATCACAATGCCCCATGACACCTGTCTTCACATTTCGCCATGGCCCTTGTCATCGCAATGCTCCATGAACCGTGTCATCACAATATTCCAGGACACTTGTCGTCACAATGATCCTTGACCACATTCATCTGAATACTCCATGGCCTATGTATTCACAATTGTTCATGGCCCCTGAAATCAAATTGCTCCATGTTCCCTTTCTAACAATGCTCCATGACCACTGTCAACACAATGTCCCATGACGCCTGTCATCACAATGCTCCATGGCCCCTTTCATCACTATGCTCCATGATCCCTGTCATCACAATGTTCTAGAACAATTGTCATCACAATGCTCCATGACCCCTGTAATCACAAAGCTCCATTCCCTTTTCATCACAGTGCTACAGAATTCTGGTCATCACAATATTCCATAACCGTGTCATCACAATGCTCTATGACCCCTGTCATCACAATGCTCCACCACACTAGTCATCACAATGATCCATGACCACATTCATCACAATGCTTCATGACAACTGTCATCACAATGCTCGATGACCCTTGTCATCACAATGCTCCATGCCGTTGTCATCAGAATGCTCCTTGGCCCCTCTAATCACAGTGGTCCATGACCTTTTTCTCACAATGCTCCAGAATTCTTGTCATCATAATGTTCCATGGCCGTGTCATCACAATGCCACATGACCCCTGTCATCACAATGTTCCATGGCCCCTGTCATCCCAGTGCTCCATGATATCTTTCTTCACAATTCTAGATGACCACTGTCATCACAATGCCCCATGACACCTGTCTTCACATTTTGCCATGGCCCTTGTCATCGCAATGCTCCATGAACCGTGTCATCACAATATTCCAGGACACTTTTCGTCACAATGATCCTTGACCACATTCATCTGAATACTCCATGGCCTATGTATTCACAATTTGTCATGGCCCCTGAAATTAAATTGCTCCATGTTCTCTTTCTAACAATGCTCCATGACCACTGTCAACAAAATGTTCCATGACGCCTGTCATCACAATGCTCCATGACCCCTTTCATCACTATGCTCCATGATCCCTGTCATCACAATGTTCTAGAACTATTGTCATCACAATGCTCCATGACCCCTGTAATCACAATGCTCCATTCCCTTTTCATCACAGTGCTACAGAATTCTGGTCATCACAATATTCCATAACCGTGTCATCACAATTCTCTATGACCCCTGTCATCACAATGCTCCACGACACATTTCATCACAATGATCCATGACCACATTCATCACAATGCTTCATGACCACTGTCATCAGAATGCTCGATGACCCTTGTCATCACAATGCTCCATGCCGTTTTCATCAGAATGCTCTTTGGCCCCTCTAATCACAATGGTCCATGCCCTTTTTATCACAATGCTCCAGAATTCTTGTCATCATAATGTTCCATGGCCGTGTCATCACAATGCCCCATGACCCCTGTCATCACAATGTTCCATGGCCCCTGTCATCCCAGTGCTCCATGATATCTTTCTTCACAATTCTAGATGACCACTGTCATCACAATGCCCCATGACACCTGTCTTCACATTTCGCCATGGCCCTTGTCATCGCAATGCTCCATGAACCGTGTCATCACAATATTCCAGGACACTCTTCGTCACAATGATCCTTGACCACATTCATCTGAATACTCCATGGCCTATGTATTCACAATTTTTCATGGCCCCTGAAATCAAATTGCTCCATATTCCCTTTCTAACAATGCTCCTTGACCATTGTCAACACATTGTCCCATGACACCTGTCATCACAATGCTCCATGGCACCTTTCATCACTATGCTCCATGATCCCTGTCTTCACAATGTTCTAGAACAATTGTCATCACAATGCTCCATGACCCCTGTAATCACAATGCTCCATTCCCTTTTCATCACAGTGCTACAGAATTCTGGTCTTCACAATATTCCATAACCGTGTCATCACAATGTTCTATGACAACTGTCATCACAATGCTCCACGACACTTGTCATCACAATGATCCATGACCCCATTCATCACAATGCTTCATGACCACTGTCATCACAATGCTCGATGACCCTTGTCATCACAATGCTCCATGCCGTTGTCATCAGAATGCTCCTTGGCCCCTCTAATAACAATGGTCCATTCCCTTTTTATCACAATGCTCCAGAATTATTGTCATCATAATGTTCCATGTCCGTGTCATCACCATGCCCCATGACACCTGTCATCACAATGCTCCATGGCCCCTGTCATCCCAGTGCTCCATGATATCTTTCTTCACAATTCTAGATGACCACTGTCATCACAACCCCATTACACCTGTCTTCACATTTCGCCATGGCCCTTGTCATCGCAATGCTCCATGAACCGTGTCATCACAATATTCCAGGATGCTTTTTGTCACAATGATCCTTGACCACATTCATCTGAATAATCCATGGCCTATGTATTCACAATTTTTCATGGCCCCTGAAATCAAATTGCTCCATGTTCCCTTTCTAACAATGCTCCATGACCACTGTCAACACATTGTCCCATGACGCCTGTCATCACAATGCTCCATGGCCCCTTTCATCACTATGCTCCATGATCCTTGTCTTCACAATATTCTAGAACAATTGTCATCACAATGCTCCATGACCCCTGTAATCACAATGCTCCATTCCATTTTCATCACTGTGCTACAAATTTCTGGTCTTCACAATATTCCATAACCGTGTCATCACAATGCTCTATGACCCCTGTCATCACAATGCTCCATGCCGTTGTCATCAGAATGCTCCTTGGCCCCTCTAATCACAATGGTCCATGCCCTTTTTATCACAATGCTCCTGACTTCTTGTCATCATAATGTTCCATGGCCATGTCATCACAATGCCCCATGACCCCTGTCATCACAATGCTCCATGGCCCCTGTCATCCCAGTGCTCCATGATGTCTTTCTTCACAATTCTAGATGACCACTGTCATCACAAAGCCACATGACACCTGTCTTCACATTTCGCCATGGCCCTTGTCATCGCAATGCTCCATGAACCGTGTCATCACAATATTCCAGGACACATGTCGTCACAATGATCCTTGACCACATACATCTGAATGCTCCATGGCCTATGTATTCACAATTTTTCATGGCCCCTGAAATCAAATTGCTCCATGTTCCCTTTCTAACAATGCTCCATGACCACTGTCAACACATTGACACATGATGCCTGTCATCACAATGCTCCATGGCCCCTTTCATCACTATGCTCCATGAAAACTGTCTTCACAATTTTCTAAACAATTGTCATCACAATGCTCCATGACTCCTGTAATCACAATGCTCCATTCCCTTTTCATCACAATGCTACATAATTCTGGTCATCACAATATTCCATAACCGTGTCATCACAATGCTCTATGACCCCTGTCATCACAATGCTCCACGACACTTGTCATCACAATGATCCATAACCACATTCATCACAATGCTTCATGACCACTGTCATCACAATGCTCGATGACCCTTGTCATCACAATGCTCCATGCCATTGTCATCAGAATGCTCCTTGGCCCCTCTAATCACAATGGTCCATGCCCTTTCTATCACAATGCTCCAGAATTCTTGTCATCATAATGTTCCATGGCCGTGTCATCACAATGCCCCATGACCCCTGTCATCACAATGCTCCTTGGCCCCTGTCATCCCAGTGCTCCATGATATCTTTCTTCACAATTCTAGATGACCACTGTCATCACAATGCCCCATGACACCTCTCTTCACATTTCGCCCTGGCCCTTGTTATCGCAATGCTCCATGAACCGTTTCATCACAAAAATCCAGTACACTTGTCGTCAGAATGATCCTTGACCACATTCATCTGAATAATCCATGGCCTATGTATTCACAATTTTTCATGGCCCCTGAAATCAAATTGCTCCATGTTCCCTTTGTAACAATGCTCCATGAAACTGTCAACACATTGTCCCATGACGCCTGTCATCACAATGCTCCATGGCCCCTTTCATCACTATGCTCCATGATCCCTGTCTTCACAATGTTCTAGAACAATTGTCATCACAATGCTCCATGACCCCTGTAATCACAATGATCCTTTCCATTTTCATCACAGTGCTACAGAATTCTGGTCATCACAATATTCCATAACCGTGTCATCACAATGCTCTATGACCCCTGTCATCACAATGCTCCACGACACATGTCATCACAATGATCCATGACCACATTCATCACAATGCTTCATGACCAATGTCATCACAATGCTCGTTGACCCTTGTCATCACAATGCTCCATGCCGTTGTCATCAGAATGCTCCTTGGCCCCTCTAATCACAATGGTCCATGCCCTTTTTATCACAATGCTCCAGAATTCTTGTCATCATAATGTTCCATGGCCGTGTCATAACAATGCCCCATGACACCTGTCTTCACATTTCGCCATGGCCCTTGTCATCGCAATGCTCCATGAACCGTGTCATCACAATATTCCAGGACACTTGTCGTCACAATGATCCTTGACCACATACATCTGAATGCTCCATGGCCTATGTATTCACAATTTTTCATGGCCCCTGAAATCAAATTGCTCCATGTTCCCTTTCTAACAATGCTCCATGACCACTGTCAACACATTGTCCCATGACGCCTGTCATCACAATGCTCCATGGCCCTTTCATAACTATGCTCCATGATCCCTGTTTTCACAATGTTCTAGAACAATTGTCATCACAATGCTCCATGACCCCTGTAATCACAATGCTCCATTCCCTTTTCATCACAGTGCTACAGAATTCTGGTCTTCACAATATTCCATAACCGTGTCATCACAATGCTCTATGACCCCTGTCATCACAATGCTCCACGACACTTGTCATCACAATGATCCATGACCACATTCATCACAATGCTTCATGACCACTGTCATCACAATGCTCGATGACCCTTGTCATCACAATGCTCCATGCCGTTGTCATCAGAATGCTCCTTGGCCCCTCTAATCACAATGTTCCATGCCCTTTTTATCACAATGCTCCAGACTTCTTGTCATCATAATGTTCCATGGCCGTGTCATCACAATGCCTCATAACCCCTGTCATCACAATGCTCCATGACCCCTGTCATCACAATGCTCCATGGCCCCTGTCATCCCAGTGCTCCATGATATCTTTCTTCACAATTCTAGATGACCACTGTCATCACAAAGCCCCATGACACCTGCCTTCATATTTCGCAATGGCCCTTGTCATCGCAATGCTCCATTAACCGTGTCATCACAATATTCCAGGACACTTGTCGTCACAATGATCCTTGACCACATACATCTGAATACTCCATGGCCTATGTATTCACAATTTTTCATGGCCCCTGAAATCAAATTGCTCCATGTTCCCTTTCTAACAATGCTCCATGACCACTGTCAACACATTGACACATGACGCCTGTCATCACAATGCTCCATGGCCCCTTTCATCACTATGCTCCATGAAAACTGTCTTCACAATTTTCTAAACAATTGTCATCACAATGCTCCATGACTCCTGTAATCACAATGCTCCATTCCGTTTTCATCACAATGCTACATAATTCTGGTCATCACAATATTCCATAACCGTGTCATCGCAATGCTCTATGACCCCTGTCATCACAATGCTCCACGACACTTGTCATCACAATGATCCAAAACCACATTCATCACAATGCTTCATGACCACTGTCATCACAATGCTCGATGACCTTTGTCATCACAATGCTCCATGCCATTGTCATCAGAATGCTCCTTGGCCCCTCTAATCACAATGGTCCATGCCCTTTCTATCACAATGCTCCAGAATTCTTGTCATCATAATGTTCCATGGCCGTGTCATCACAATGCCCCATGACCCCTGTCATCACAATGCTCCTTGGCCCCTGTCATCCCAGTGCTCCATGATATCTTTCTTCACAATTCTAGATGACCACTGTCATCACAATGCCCCATGACACCTCTCTTCACATTTCGCCCTGGCCCTTGTTATCGCAATGCTCCATGAACCGTTTCATCACAAAAATCCAGGACACTTGCCGTCAGAATGATCCTTCACCACATTCATTTGAATAATCCATGGCCTATGTATTCACAATTTTTCATGGCCCCTGAAATAAAATTGCTCCACGTTCCCTTTGTAACAATGCTCCATGACACTGTCAACACATTGTCCCATGACGCCTGTCATCACAATGCTCCATGGCCCCTTTCATCACTATGCTCCATGATCCCTGTCTTCACAATGTTCTAGAACAATTGTCATCACAATGCTCCATGACCCCTGTAATCACAATGCTCCATGACCCCTCTAATCACAATGCTCCTTTCCCATTTCATCACAGTGCTACAGAATACTGGTCATCACAATATTCCATAACCGTGTCATCACAATGCTCTATGACCCCTGTCATCACAATGCTCCACGACACTTGTCATCACCATGATCCATGACCACATTCATCACAATGCTTCATGACCACTGTCATCACAATGCTCGATGACACTTGTCATCACAATGCTCCATGCTGCTGTCAACAGAATGCTCCTTGGCCCCTCTAATCACAATGGTCCCTGCCTTTTTATCACAATGCTTCAAAATTCTTGTCATCATAATGTTCCATGGCTGTGTCATCACAATGCCCCATGAACCCTGTCATCACAATGCTCCATGGCCCCTGTTATCCCAGTGCTCCATGATATCTTTCTTCACCATTCTAGATGACCACTGTCATCACAAAGCCCCATGACATCTGCCTTCACATTTCGCCATGGCCCTTGACATCGCAATGCTCCATGAACCGTGTCATCACAATATTCCAGGACACTTTTTGTCACAATGATCCTTGACCACATACATCTGAATATTACATGGCCTGTGTATTCACAATTTTTCATGGCCCCTGAAATCAAATTGCTCCATGTTCCCTTTCTAACAATGCTCCATGACCACTGTCAACACATTGTCCCATGACGCCTGTCATCACAATGCTCCATGGCCCCTTTCATCACTATGCTCCATGATCCCTGTCTTCACAATGTTCTAAACAATTGTCATCACAATGTTCCATGGCCCCTGTAATCACAATGCTCCATTCCCTATTCATCACAGTGCTACAGAATTCTGGTCATCACAATATTCCATAACCGTGTCATCACAATGTTCTATGACCCCTGTCATCACAATGCTCCACGAAACTTGTCATCACAATGATCCATGACCCCATTCATCACAATGCTTCATGACCACTGTCATCACAATGCTCGATGACACTTGTCATCACAATGCTCCATGCCGTTCGCATCAGAATGCTCCTTGGCCCCTCTAATCACAATGGTCCATGCCCTATTTATCACAATGCTCCAGAATTCTTGTCATCATAATGTTCCATGGCCGTGTCATCACAATGCCCCATGACGCCTGTCGTCACAATACTCCATGGCCACTGTCATCCCAGTGCTCCATGATATCTTTCTTCACAATTCTAGATGACCACTGTCATCACAATGCCCCATGACACCTGTCTTCACATTTCGCCATGGCCCTTGTCATCGCAATGCTCCATGAACCGTGTCATCACAATATTCCAGGACACTTGTCATCACAATGATCCTTGACCACATTCATCTGAATACTCCATGGCCTATGTATTCACAATTTTTCATGGCCCCTGAAATCAAATTGCTCCATGTTCCCTTTCTAACAATGCTCCATGACCACTGTCAACACATTGTCCCATGACGCCTGTCATCACAATGCTCCATGGCCCCTTTCATCACTATGCTCCATGATCCCTGTCATCACAATGTTCTACAACAATTGTCATCACAATGCTCCATGACCCCTGTAATCACAATGCTCCATTCCCTTTTCATCACAGTGCTACAGAATTCTGGTCATCACAATATTCCATAACCGTGTCATCACAATGCTCTATGACACCTGTCATCACAATGCTCCACGACACTTGTCATCACAATGATCCATGACCACATTCATCACAATGATTCATGACCACTGTCATCACAATGCTCGATGACCCTTGTCATCACAATGCTCCATGCCGTTGTCATCAGAATGCTCCTTGGCCCCTCTGATCACAATGGTCCATGCCCTATTTATCACAATGCTCCAGAATTCTTGTCATCATAATGTTCCATGGCCGTGTCATCACAATGCCCCATGACCCCTGTCATCACAATGCTCCATGGCCCCAGTCATCCCACTGCTCCATGATATCTTTCTTCACAATTCTAGATGACCACTGTCATCACAAAGCCCCATGACACATGTCTTCACATTTCGCCATAGCCTTTGTCATCGCAATGCTCCATGAACCGTGTCATCACAATATTCCAGGACACTTGTCGTCACAATGATCCTTGACCACATTCATCTGAATACTCCATGGCCTATGTATTCACATTTTTTCATGGCCCCTGAAATCAAATTGCTCCATGTTCCCTTTCTAACAATGCTCCTTGACCATTGTCAACACATTGTCCCATGACACCTGTCATCACAATGCTCCATGGCCCCTTTCATCACTATGCTCCATGACCCCTGTCTTCACAATGTTCTAGAACAATTGTCATCACAATGCTCCATGACCCCTGTAATCACAATGCTCCATTCATTTTTCATCACAGTGCTACAGAATCCTGGTCTTCACAATATTCCATAACCGTGTCATCACAATATTCTATGACACCTGTCATCACAATGCTCCAAGACACTTGTCATCACAATGATCCATGACCCCATTCATCACAATGCTTCATGACCACTGTCATCACAATGCTCGATGACCCTTGTCATCACAATGCTCCATGCCGTTGTCATCAGAATGCTCCTTGGCCCCTCTAATCACAATGGTCCATTCCCTTTTTATCACAATGCTCCAGAATTATTGTCATCATAATGTTCCATGTCCGTGTCATCACCATGCCCCATGACCCCTGTCATCACAATGCTCCATGGCCCCTGTCATCCCAGTGCTCCATGATATCTTTCTTCACAATTCTAGATGACCACTGTCATCACAATGCCCCATTACACCTGTCTTCACATTTCGCCATGGCCCTTGTCATCGCAATGCTCCATGAACCGTGTCATCACAATATTCCAGGACGCTTTTTGTCACAATGATCCTTGACCACATTCATCTGAATAATCCATGGCCTATGTATTCACAATTTTTCATGGCCCCTGAAATCAAATTGCTCCATGTTCCCTTTCTAACAATGCTCAATGACCACTGTCAACACATTGTCCCATGACGCCTGTCATCACAATGCTCCATGGCCCCTTTCATCACTATGCTCCATGATCCTTGTCTTCACAATATTCTAGAACAATTGTCATCACAATGCTCCATGACCCCTGTAATCACAATGCTGCATTCCATTTTCATCACTGTGCTACAAATTTCTGGTCTTCACAATATTCCATAACCGTGTCATCACAATGCTCTATGACCCCTGTCATCACAATGCTCCACGACACTTGTCATCACAATGATCCATGACCACATTCATCACAATGCTTCATGACCAATGTCATCACAATGCTCGATGACCCTTGTCATCACAATACTCCATGCCGTTGTCATCAGAATGCTCCTTGGCCCCTCTAATCACAATGGTCCATGATCTTTTTATCACAATGCTCCAGAATACTTGTCATCATAATGTTCCATTGCCGTGTCATCACAATGCCCCATGACCCCTGTCATCACAATGCTCCATGGCCCCTGTCATCCCAGTGCTCCATGGTACCTTTCTTCACAATTCTAGTTGACCAGTGTCATCACAATGCCCCATGACACCTGTCTTCACATTTCGCCATGGCCCTTGTCATCGCAATGCTCCATGAACCGTGCCATCACAATATTACAGGACACTTTTTGTCACAATGATCCTTGACCACATTCATCTGAATACTCCATGGCCTATGTATTCACAATTGTTCATGGCCCCTGAAATCAAATTGCTCCATGTTCCCTTTCTAACAATGCTCCATGACCACTGACAACACATTGTCCCATGACGCCTGTCATCACAATGCTCCATGGCCCCTTTCATCACTATGCTCCATGATCCCTGTCATCACAATGTTCTAGAACAATTGTCATCACAGTGCTCCATGACCCCTTTAATCACAATGCTCCATTCCCTTTTCATCACAGTGCTACAGAATTCTGGTCATCACAATATTCCATAACCGTGTCATCACAATGCTCTATGACCCCTGTCATCACAATGCTCTACGACACTTGTCATCACAATGATCCATGACCACATTCATCACAATGCTTCATGACCAGTGTCATCACAATGCTCGATGACCCTTGTCATCAAAATGCTCCATGCCGTTGTCATCAGAATGCTCCTTGGCCCCTGTAATCACAATGGTCCATGCCATTTTTATCACAATGCTCCAGAATTCTTGACATCATAATGTTCCATGGCCGTGTCATCACAATGCCCCATGACCCCTGTCAGCACAATGCTCCATGGCCCCTGTCATCCCAGTGCGCCATGATATCTTTCTTCACAATTATAAATGACCACTGTCTTCACAATGCCCCATGACACCTGTCTTCACATTTCGCCATGGCCCTTGTCATCGCAATGCTCCATGAACCGTGTCATCACAATATTCCAGGACAGTTGTCGTCACAATGATCCTTGACCATATTCATCTGAATACTCCATGGCCTATGTATTCACAATTTTTCATGGCCCCTGAAATCAAATTGCTCCATGTTCCCTTTCTAACAATGCTCCATGACCACTGTCAACACATTGTCCCATGACGCCTGTCATCACAATGCTCCATGGCCCCTTTCATCACTATGCCCCATGATCCCTGTCTTCACAATGTTCTAGAACAATTGTCATCACAATGCTCCATGACCCCTGTAATCACAATGCTCCATTCCCCTTGCATCACAGTGCTACAGAATTCTGGTCATCACAATATTCCATAACCGTGTCATCACAATGCTCTATGACCCCTGTCATCACAATGCTCCACGACACTTGTCATCACAATGATCCATGACCACATTCATCACAATGCTTCATGACCACTGTCATCACAATGCTCGATGACCCTGGTCATCACAATGCACCATGCCGTTGTCATCAGAATGCTCCTTGGTCCCTCTAATCACAATGGTCCATGCCCTTTTTATCACAATTCTCCAGAATTCTTGTCATCATAATGTTCCATGGCCGTGTCATCACAATGCCCCAAGACGCCTGTCATCACAATGCTCCATGGCCTCTGTCATCCCAGTGCTCCATGATATCTTTCTTCACAATTCTAGATGACCACTGTCATCACAATGCCCCATGACACCTGTCTTCACATTTCGCCATGGCCCTTGTCATCGCAATGCTCCATGAACCGTGTCATCACAATATTCCAGGACAAATTTTGTCACAATGATCCTTGACCACATTCATCTGAATACTCCATGGCCTATGTATTCACAATTTTTCATGGCCACTGAAATCAAATTGCTCCATGTTCCCTTTCTAACAATGCTCCATGACAACTGTCAACACAATGTCCCCTGACGCCTGTCATCACAATGCTCCATGTCCCCTTTCATCAATATGCTCCATGATCCCTGTCTTCACAATGTTCTAGAACAATTGTCATCACAATGCTCCATGACCCCTGTAATCACAATGCTGCATTCCCTTTTCATCACAGTTCTACAGAATTCTGGTCTTCACAATATTCCATAACCGTGTCATCACAATGTTCTATGACACCTGTCATCATAATGCTCCACGACACTTGTCATCACAATGATCCATGACCCCATTCATCACAATGCTTCATGACCACTGTCATCACAATGCTCGATGACCCTTGTCATCACAATGCTCCATGCCGTAGTCATCAGAATGATCCTTGGCCCCTCTAATCACAATGGTCCATTCCCTTTTTATCACAATGCTCCAGAATTATTGTCATCATAATGTTCCATGTCCGTGTCATCACCATTACCCATGACCCCTGTCATCACAATGCTCCATGGCCCCTGTCATCCCAGTGCTCCATGATATCTTTCTTCACAATTCTAGATGACCACTGTCATCACAATGCCCCATTACACCTGTCTTCACATTTCGCCATGGCCCTTGTCATCGCAATGCTCCATGAACCGTGTCATCACAATATTCCAGGACGCTTTTTGTCACAATGATCCTTGACCACATTCATCTGAATAATCCATGGCCTATGTATTCACAATATTTCATGGCCCCTGAAATCAAATTGCTCCATGTTCCCTTTCTAACAATGCTCCTTGACCATTGTCAACACATTGTCCCATGACACCTGTCATGACAATGCTCCATGGCCCCTTTCATCACTATGCTCCATGACCCCTGTCTTCACAATGTTCTAGAACAATTGTCATCTCAATGCTCCATGACCCCTGTAATCACAATGCTCCATTCTTTTTCATCACAGTGCTACAGAATTCTGGTCTTCACAATATTCCATAACCGTGTCATCACAATGCTCTATGACACCTGTCATCACAATGCTCCACGACACTTGTCATCACAATGATCCATGACCACATTCATCACAATGCTTCATGACCACTGTCATCACAATGTTCGATGACCCTTGTCATCACAATGCTCCATGCCATTGTCATCAGAATCCTCCTTGACCCCTCTAATCACAAACGTCCATGCCCTTTTTATCACAATGCTCCAGAAATCTTGTCATCATAATGTTCCATGGCCGGGTCATCACAATGCCCCATGACCCCTGTCATCACAATGATCCTTGACCACATTCATCTGAATACTCCATGGCCTATGTATTCACAATTTTTCATGGCCCCTGAATTCAAATTGCTCCATGTTACCTTTCTAACAATGCTCCATGACCACTGTCAACACATTGTCTCATGACACCTGTCATCACAATGCTCCATGGCCCCTTTCATCACTATGCTCCGTGATCCCTGTCTTCACAATGTTCTAGAACAATTGTCATCACAATGCTCCATGACCACTGTAATCACAATGCTCCATTCCCTTTTCATCACAGTGCTACAGAATTCTGGTCATCACAATACTCCATAACCGTGTCATCACAATGCTCTATGAACCCTGTCATCACAATGCTCCACGACACTTGTCATCACAATGATCCATGACCACATTCATCACAGTGCTTCATGACCACTGTCATCACAATGCTCGATGACCCTGGTCATCACAATGCTCCATGCCGTTGTCATCAGAATGCTCCTTGACCCCTCTAATCACAATGGTCCATGCCCTTTTTATCACAATGCTCCAGAATTCTTGTCACCATAATGTTCCATTGCCGTGTCATCACAATGCCCCATGACCCCTGTCATCACAATGCTCCATGGCCCCTATCATCCCAGGGCTCCATGATATCTTTTTTCACAATTCTAGATGACCACTCTCATCACATTTCGCCATGGCCCTTTTCATCGCAATGCTCCATGAACCGTGTCATCACAATATTCCAGGACACTTTTTGTGACAATGATCCTTGACCACATTCATCTGAATACTCCATGGCCTATGTATTCACAATTTTTCATGGCCCCTGAAATCAAATTGCTCCATGTTCCCTTTCTAACAATGCTCCATGACCACTGACAACACACTGTCCCATGACGCCTGTCATCACAATGCTCCATGGCCCCTTTCATCACTATGCTCCATGATCCCTGTCTTCACAATGTTCTAGAACAATTGTCATCAAAATGCTCCATGACCCCTGTAATCACAATGCTCCATTCCCTTTTCATCACAGTGCTACAGAATTCTGGTCATCACAATATTACATAACCGTGTCATCACAATGCTCTATGACCCCGGTCATCACAATGCTCCACGACACTTGTCATCACAATGATCCATGACCACATTCATCTGAATACTCCATGGCCTATGTGTTCACAATTTTTCATGACCCCTGAAATTAAATTGCTCCATGTTCACTTTCTAACAATTCTCCATGACCACTATCAACACAATGTCCCATGATCCTGTCATCACAATGCTCCATGGCCCCTTTCATCACTATGCTCCATGATCCCTGTCTTCACAATGTTCTAAACAATTGTCATCACAATGCTCCATGACCCCTGTAATCACAATGCTCCATTCCTTTTTCATCACAGTGCTACAGAATTCTGGTCATCACAATATTCCATAACCGTGTCATCACAAAGCTCTATGACCCCTGTCATCACAATGCTCCACGACACTTGTCATCACAATGATCCATAACCACATTCATCACAATGCTTCATGACCACTGTCATCACAATGCTCGATGACCCATGTCATCACAATGCTCCATGCCGTTGTCATCAGAATGCTCCTTGGCCCCTCTAATCACAATGGTCCATGCCCTTTTTATCACAATGCTCCAGAATTCTTGTCATCATAATGTTCCATGGCCGTGTCATCAGAATGCCCCATTACCCCTGTCATCACAATGCTCCATGGCCCCTGTCATCCCAGTGATCCATGATATCTTTCTTCACAATTCTAGATGACCACTGTCATCACAAAGCCCCATGACACCTGTATTCACATTTCTCCATGGCCCTTGTCATCGCAATGCCCCATGAACTGTGCCATCACAATATTCCAGGACACTTGTCGTCACAATGATCCTTGACCACATTCATCTGAATACTCCATGGCCTATGTATTCACAATTTTTCATGGCCCCTGAAATCAAATTGTTCCATGTTCCCTTTCTAACAATGACCACTGTCAACACATTGTCCCATGAAACCTGTCATCACAATGCTCCATGGCCCCTTTCATCACTATGCTCCATGATCCCTGTCATCACAATGTTCTAGAACAATTGTCATCACAATGCTCCATGACCCCTGTAATCACAATGCTCCATTCCCTTTTCATCACAGTGCTACAGAATTCTGGTCATCACAATATTCCATAACCGTGTCATCACAATGCTCTATGACCCCTGTCATCACAATGCTCCACGACACTTGTCATCACAATGATCCATGACCACATTCATCACAATGCTTCATGACCACTGTCATCACAATGCTCGATGACCCTGGTCATCACAATGCTCCATGCCGTTGTCATCAGAATGCTCCTTGGCCCCTCTAATCACAATGGTCCATGCCCTCTTTATCACAGTTCTCCAGAATTCTTGTCATCATAATGTTCCATGGCCGTGTCATCACAATGCCCCAAGACGCCTGTCATCACAATGCTCCATGGCCCCTGTCATCCCTGTGCTCCATGATATCTTTCTTCACAATTCTAGATGACCACTGTCATCACAATGCCCCATGACACCTGTCTTCACATTTCGCCATGGCCCTTGTCATCGCAATGCTCCATGAACCGTGTCATCACAATATTCCAGGACAAATTTTGTCACAATGATCCTTGACCACATTCATCTGAATACTCCATGGCCTATATATTCACAATTTTTCATGGCCACTGAAATCAAATTGCTCCATGTTCCCTTTCTAACAATGCTCCATGACAACTGTCAACACAATGTCCCCTGACGCCTGTCATCACAATGCTCCATGTCCCCTTTCATCAATATGCTCCATGATCCCTGTCTTCACAATGTTCTAGAACAATTGTCATCACAATGCTCCATGACCCCTGTAATCACAATGCTGCATTCCCTTTTCATCACAGTGCTACAGAATTCTGGTCTTCACAATATTCCATAACCGTGTCATCACAATGTTCTATGACACCTGTCATCATAATGCTCCACGACACTTGTCATCACAATGATCCATGACCCCATTCATCACAATGCTTCATGACCACTGTCATCACAATGCTCGATGACCCTTGTCATCACAATGCTCCATGCCTTAGTCATCAGAATGATCCTTGGCCCCTCTAATCACAATGGTCCATTCCCTTTTTATCACAATGCTCCAGAATTATTGTCATCATAATGTTCCATGTCCGTGTCATCAACATGACCCATGACCCCTGTCATCACAATGCTCCATGGCCCCTGTCATCCCAGTGCTCCATGATATCTTTCTTCACAATTCTAGATGACCACTGTCATCACAATGCCCCATTACACCTGTCTTCACATTTCGCCATGGCCCTTGTCATCGCAATGCTCCATGAACCGTGTCATCACAATATTCCAGGACGCTTTTTGTCACAATGATCCTTGACCACATTCATCTGAATAATCCATGGCCTATGTATTCACAATATTTCATGGCCCCTGAAATCAAATTGCTCCATGTTCCCTTTCTAACAATGCTCCTTGACCATTGTCAACACATTGTCCCATGACACCTGTCATGACAATGCTCCATGGCCCCTTTCATCACTATGCTCCATGACCCCTGTCTTCACAATGTTCTAGAACAATTGTCATCACAATGCTCCATGACCCCTGTAATCACAATGCTCCATTCTTTTTCATCACAGTGCTACAGAATTCTGGTCTTCACAATATTCCATAACCGTGTCATCACAATGCTCTATGACACCTGTCATCACAATGCTCCACGACACTTGTCATCACAATGATCCATGACCACATTCATCACAATGCTTCATGACCA